>NW_025745985.1:203210-208230 GCF_021184085.1 Oncorhynchus gorbuscha | reverse complement strand
CAGTAGCCTTCGTTCGGTGCGTATTGCTCCTGCTATCATGGATCTATATGATTCATATCACTGTGTGAATGTGGATGTCTTTACAAAAGGTTAGCAACACACTCATACACACACACACACACACACACACATACACACACACATACACACATACACACACACACACACATACACACACACATACACACATACACACACACATACATATACATACACACATACACACGCACACACACATACATATACATGTACACACACACACACACACACACACACATACACAGAATCCAGCTCTGACTCATTCAGGGACTCTCCAAATAGCCAACTAGTGTCAGTCCTGTTACTGTGTTGCTTCCTGGAAACAGTGATATTCTGACAGATAAATAACAGAACAAACCCTGAACATTGTACTACATCTATAACATCCATAACACAACTACCTGAACATAGTACTGCATCCATAACACAACTACCTGAACATAGTACTACATCCATAACATAACTACCTGAACATAGTACTACATCCATAACATCATAACACAACTACCTGAACATAGAACTACATCCATAACATAACTACCTGAACATAGTACTACATCCATAACATAACTACCTGAACATAGAACTACATCCATAACATAACTACCTGAACATAGTACTACATCTATAACATCATAACACAACTACCTTAACATAGTACTACATCTATAACATCATAACACAACTACCTGAACATAGTACTACATCTATAACATAACTACCTGAACATAGCATTACATCCATAACATAACTACCTGAACATAGTACTACATCTATAACATCATAACACAACTACCTGAACATAGTACTACATCTATAACATAACTACCTGAACATAGCATTACATCCATAACACAACTACCTGAACATAGTACTACATCCATAACATAATTACCTGAACATAGCATTACATCCATAACATAACTACCTGAACATAGTACTACATCTATAACATCATAACATAACTACCTGAACATAGCATTACATCCATAACACAACTACCTGAACATAGTACTACATCCATAACATAATTACCTGAACATAGTACTACATCTATAACATCTATAACATAACTACCTGAACATAGCATTACATCCATAACACAACTACCTGAACATAGTACTACATCCATAACATAATTACCTGAACATAGTACTACATCCATAACATAACTACCTGAACATAGAACTACATCCATAACATCATAACACAACTACCTGAACATAGTACTACATCCATAACATAACTACCTGAACATAGAACTACATCCATAACATCATAACACAACTACCTGAACATAGTACTACATCCATAACATAACTACCTGAACATAGAACTACATCCATAACATCATAACACAACTACCTGAACATAGTACTACATCCATAACATAATTACCTGAACATAGAACTACATCCATAACATCATAACACAACTACCTGAACATAGTACTACATCCATAACATAATTGCCTGGACATGGTACTACATCCATAACTACCTGACATGGACACATGAACATAACTACCTGAACATAGTACTACATCCATAACATAACTCACCTGGACATGGTACTACATCCATAACATAACTACCTGGACATAGTACTACATCCATAACATAACTACCTGAACATAGTACTACATCCATAACAGTGCCTGGACATGGACTGCATCCATAACATCATAACACAACTGCCTGGACATGGTACTACATCCATAACATCATAACACAACTACCTGAACATAGTACTACATCTATAACATAACTACTTGAACATAGTACTACATCCATAACATCATAACACAACTACCTGAACATAGTACTACATCTATAACATAACTACTTGAACATAGTACTACATCCTTAACACAACTATCTGAACATAGTACTACATCCATAACACAACTACCTGGACATAGAACTACATCCATAACATCATAACACAACTACCTGAACATAGTACTACATCCTTAACACAACTATCTGAACATAGTACTACATCTATAACATAACTACCTGAACATAGTACTACATCCATAACACAGCTACCTGGACATGGGGCATCCATAACATCAGGCACATTGGGGACTACCTGAACATAGTACTACATCCTTAACACAACTATCTGAACATAGTACTACATCCTTAACACAACTATCTGAACATAGTACTACATCCATAACACAACTACCTGAACATAGTACTACATCCATAACATAACTACCTGAACATAGTACTACATCCATAACATAACTACCTGAACATAGAACTGGCCCTCATACCATCATGGTCACCTAATCATCCCCAGTTTACAACTGGCTCATTCATCCCCCTCCTCTCCCCTGTAACTATTCCCCAGGTAGTTGCTGTAAATGAGAATGTGTTCTCAGTCAATTTACCTGGTAAAATAACAAACCCCCCAAAAATATATATACATTTTTTTTAAATCATCATCATCACTACTATCACCATCATCACTACTATCATCATCATCATCATCATCACTACTATCATCATCATCACTACTATCATCATCATCACCATCATCACTACTATCATCATCATCACTACTATCATCATCATCACCATCATCACTACTATCATCATCATCACCATCATCACTACTATCATCATCATCACTACATCATCATCATCACTACTATCATCATCATCACTACTATCATCATCATCATCATCACTACTATCATCATCATCACTACTATCATCATCATCACTACTATCATCATCATCACTACTATCATCATCATCACTACTATCATCATCATCACTACATCATCATCATCATCTATCATCATCACTGTCGTCATCATCACTGCTGTATCATCATCATCACTACTATCATCACCATCATCATCACTACTACCCATCATCACTGGTGTCATCATCATCATCACCTATCATCATCATCACCTATCATCATCATCACCTATCATCATCACCATCATCACCTATCATCATCATCATCATCATCATCATCACCTATCATCATCATCACCTATCATCATCATCACACTACTATCATCATCATCACCATCATCACTATCATCATCATCATCATCATCATCTGTCGTCATCTACGCATCATCACTACTATCATCACCATCATCATCACTACTATCATCATCATCATCACCATCACTTCATCATCATGGCTCTCGCCGTCATCATCCACTACTATCGTCGTCATCATCATCATCACTACATCATCATCGAATGTTCTCATCATCACCATCATCGTCACTCTATCATCATCATCATGCACTACTCATCATCATCATCACTCACTCATCATCATCATCATCATCACCTATCATCATCACCTATCATCATCACCTATCATCATCTATCATCATCACCTATCATCACCTATCATCATCACCTATCATCATCATCATCATCATCATCATCATCATCATCATCATCATCATCATCATCATCACTCTATCATCATCTACTATCATCATCATCATAACTATCATCATCATCACTGCTATCATCATCATCATCATCATCATCATCATCATAAATGGAGTCCATCATCAATACTATCATCATCATCACTACATCATCATCATCATCAAAGTCTACTATCATCATCATCACTACTATCATCATCATCACTACTATCATCATCATCACATCATCATCATCATCATCATCATAAATCACCATCATCATCTCATCCGTCATTATCATCATCACCATCATCACTACTATGTCATCATCACTAAGTAAGTAATCGTCATCATCATCATCATCATCATCATCTCTATCATCATCATCATCATCGTCATCATCATCATCATCAGTATCAAATCATCATAAAAGTAAAGTCATCATCATCATCATAAAAGTAAGTAAAGTAAAGTATCATAAGTCACTACTATCATCATCATCATCATCGTAAATAAAGTAAATCATCATCATCATCTATCATCATCATCATCATCACTACTGTCGTCGTCATCACTACTATCATCATCATCATCATCATCATCATCATCATCATCATCATCACTACTATCATCATCATCGTCATCATCTGTCTCATCATCATCATCACTGCTGTCATCATCATCACTACTATCATCATCATCACTCGTATCATCGTCATCATCACTGCTGTCGTCATCATCACTGCTATCATCATCATCGCTGCATCATCATCGTCATCGCCGTCGTCATCCGCCGTCACTACTCATCGTCGTCATCATCACTGCTATCATCGTCGTCGTCGTCGTCGCTGCTGTCGTCGTCGTCGCTGCTATCGTCGTCAGTGCTATCATCATCATCACCATCGTCACTACTATCATCATCATCATCATCATCATCGTCGTCGTCATCACTTTCATCGTCATCATCACTGCTATCGTCGTCGTCGCTGCTATCGTCGTCGTCGCTGCTGTCGTCGTCGTCGCTGCTGTCGTCGTCGTCACTGCTATCATCATCATCATCATCATCACTGCTATCGTCATCATCACTACTATCATCATCATCACTGCTGTCTATCATCATCATCACTACTATCATCATCATCATCATCACTACTATCATCATCATCATCATCATCATCATCATCATCATCATCATCATCATCACCATCATCGTCGTCATCGTCACTGCTGTCGTCATCGTCACTGCTGTCATCGTCACTACTATCGTCGTCGTCGCTCATCATCGTCGTCGCTGCTGTCGTCGTCTATCATCATCGTCGCTATCGTCGTCTGTCGTCGTCGTACTATCATCGTCGTCGCTGCTATCGTCATCGTCGCTCGTCATCGTCGTCACCATCATCGTCTCGTCGCTATCATCGTCATCGCTGCTATCGTCGTCATCACCATCGTCACTGCTATCATCACCATCATCTGCTGTCGTCGTCGTCATCATCATCATCGTCGTCGCTGCATCATCGTCATCACTACTATCATCATCATCACTACTATCATCCATCATCACTA
>NW_025745985.1:195710-198210 GCF_021184085.1 Oncorhynchus gorbuscha | reverse complement strand
TCATCATCATCATCATCACTACTATCATCATCATCACTACTATCATCATCATCACTACTATCATCATCATCACTACTATCATCATCATCATCATCATCATCATCATCATCATCATCTATCATCATCATCATCATCATCATCATCATCATCACTACTATCATCATCATCATCATCATCATCATCATCACTACTATCATCATCATCATCATCATCATCATCATCATCATCATCATCATCATCATCACTACTATCATCATCATCACTACTATCATCATCATCATCATCATCATCACTATCATCATCATCATCATCATCATCATCATCACTATCATCATCATCATCATCATCATCATCATCATCACTATCATCATCATCATCACTATCTATCATCATCATCACTACATCCATCATCATCACGCTCTGTCTAACATAGTCATCATCATCATCACAACTATCTGAATCATAGAACTCATCATCATCATCCATCATCACAACTATCATCATCATCACCATCATCACTATCTATCATCATCATCACTACTATCATCATCATAGTATGCTATCATCATCATCACTGATTGCTATCTATCACAGGGTTATCATCATCATCCTGTCATCATCACTGCATCATCATCATCATCGTCATCATCATCATCATCATCATCATCATCATCATCATCATGTCTATCATCATCATCATTGGAGGGTCATCATCATCATCATCATCATCATCATCATCGCTGCTATCATCATCATCATCATCATCATCATCACTGCATCATCATCATGAGGGCCATCATCACTAAATATCATCATCATCACTCTATGGTGTTGGGATCATCATCATCATCACTACTATCATCATCATCATCATCATCATCATCATCATCACTATCATCATCATCACTACTATCATCATCATCACTACTATCATCATCATCACCATCATCACTGCTATCATCATCATCACTGCTATCATCATCATCACCATCGTCACTACTATCATCATCATCACCATCATCACTACTATCATCATCATCATCATCATCATCATCGTCTACTACGTCATCATCATCACTACTATCATCATCATCACTACTATCATCATCATCATCAATTCGTCGTCTATCATCATCATCACTACTATTTAAATCATCATCATCACTACTATCGTCATCATCACTACTATCATCATCATCACTACTATCATCATCATCACTACTATCACCATCATCACTACTATCATCATCATCATCACTATCATCATCATCATCATCATCACTACTATCATCATCATCACTACTATCATCATCATCACTACTATCATCATCATCACTACTATCATCATCATCATCATCATCACTACTATCATCATCATCATCATCATCATCATCATCATCATCATCATCATCATCATCATCACTACTATCATCATCATCACTACTATCATCATCATCACTACTATCATCATCATCACTACTATCATCATCATCACTACTATCATCCATCATCATCACTACTATCATCATCACTACTATCATCATCATCACCATCATCACTACTATCATCATCATCACTATCATCACTCACCATCATCACTATCATCATCATCATCATCACTACTATCATCATCATCACCTATCATCACTACTATCATCATCATCACTACTATCATCATCATCATCATCACTACTATCATCATCATCACTACTATCATCACTACTATCATCATCATCGTCGTCATCATCACTACTATCATCATCACTCTATCATCATCATCACTACTATCATCATCATCACTACTATCATCATCATCACTACTATCACCATCGTCGCTCATCATCATCACTACTATCATCATCATCACTACTATCACTACTCATCATCATCATCATCACTACTATTACCATCATCACTACTATCATCATCATCACTACTATCATCATCATCATCTGTCATCATCATCACTACT
This sequence comes from Oncorhynchus gorbuscha, assembly GCF_021184085.1. Classification (NCBI taxonomy): domain Eukaryota; kingdom Metazoa; phylum Chordata; class Actinopteri; order Salmoniformes; family Salmonidae; genus Oncorhynchus; species Oncorhynchus gorbuscha. Next base: position 196,238 of record NW_025745985.1, on the reverse strand, counting down.
ATCATCATCATCACTACTATCATCATCATCATCATCACTCATCATCATCATCATCATCATCTATCATAAACGCGTCATCATCACCTATCATCATCATCAACTATCATCATCATCACTACTATCACCATCATCATCTATCATCATCATCATCATCACTACTATATCATCATCATCATCATCATCATCATCACTACTATCATCATCATCATCATCATCACTACTATCATCATCATCACTACTATCATCATCACTATCATCATCATCACTACTATCATCATCATCACTATCATCATCATCATCATCATCATCATCACATATCATCATCACTCTATCATCATCATCACCATCATCACTATATCTCATCATCATCATCATCATCATCATCATCATCATCACTACTATCATCATCATCACTATCATCATCATCATCTATCATCATCATCACTCTATCATCATCATCATCATCACTCTATCATCATCATCACTACTATCATCATCATCACTCTATCATCATCATATCTATCATCA
>NW_025745985.1:180710-188210 GCF_021184085.1 Oncorhynchus gorbuscha | reverse complement strand
TCATCACCATCATCACTACTATCATCATCATCACCATCATCACTACTATCATCATCATCACCATCATCACTACTATCATCATCATCACCATCATCACTACTATCATCATCATCATCATCACTACTATCATCATCATCACTACTATCATCATCATCACCATCATCACTACTATCATCATCATCACTACTATCATCATCATCACTACTATCATCATCATCATCATCACTACTATCATCATCATCACTACTATCATCATCATCACCATCATCACTACTATCATCATCATCACTACTATCATCATCATCACTACTATCATCATCATCACTACTATCATCATCATCATCATCACTACTATCATCATCATCACTACTATATCATCACCACCATCATCTACTATCATATCACCATCATCATCATACATATCACCATCATATCACATACTATCATCATCATCACTACTATCACTACTATCATCATCATCACTACTATCATCATCATCACACTATCATCATCATCACTACTATCATCATCATCACTACTATCATCATCATCACATACTATCATCATCATCATCATCATCACTACTATCATCATCATCACTCATCATCATCATCACTCATCTATCATCATCATCATCATCATCTATCATCATCATCATCATCTACTATAATCATCATCACTACTTGGATCATCATCATCATCATCACTACTATATCATCATGACTTAAATCATCATGTTAATCTATGTAAATCACTACTATCATCATCATCATATCGTCATCATCACTACTATCATCATCATCATCATCATCATCATCACTACTATCATCATCATCACCATCATCACTCTATCATCGTCTACTATCATCATCACTACTATCATCATCATCACTACTATCATCATCATCACCATCATCACTACTATCATCATCACTACTATCATCATCATCACCATCATCACTACTATCATCATCATCACCATCATCATCACTACTATCATCATCATCATCATCACTACTATCATCATCATCACTACTATCATCATCATCATCACTACTATCATCATCATCACTACTATCATCATCATCACATCATCACTACTATCATCATCATCACTACTATCATCATCATCACTACTATCATCATCATCATCATCACTACTATCATCATCATCACTACTATCATCATCATCACCATCATCACTACTATCATCATCATCATCATCATCACTACTATCATCATCATCACTACTATCATCATCATCATCATCACTACTATATCATCATCACTACTATCATCATCATCACTACTATCATCATCATCATCACTACTATCATCATCATCATCATCACTACTATCATCATCATCACTACTATCATCATCATCACCATCATCATCATCATCATCACTACTATCATCATTGCTTCTATCATCATCATCACTACTATCATCGTCAGTCACCATCATCACTACTATCTGCTCATCATCATCATGGTCACTACTATCATCATCACTACTATCATCATCATCACTGCTGCTCATCATCATCATCATCATCACTACTATCATCATCATCACTACTATCACCATCATCACTACTATCATCATCACTAGTGGTACTAGGGCCATAAGTCCCTGGATGGGAGACCATCTGCATCAGTCACTACTATCAGGTCATCACTACTAATCACCATCATGGGCGACCATCACTGCTGTCTGGATCAGTGGTACGTCATTGTGGCTCAGTCAGTCATTCCGGTAAGTAAATGTTTCATAAATAAAATCCCATAAAGTACTAAAGTGGGTAAGTAAATGCGATTGGTAAATCACTTCCCTCGTAGGGTGCCGTCTTTAGGATGGGTAAATGCGGGTGTCCTGACTCCCTGAAGCACTGTCATTAAAGCTCCCATCATCATTATCGTAAGAGTAGGGGTCATTTATCCCGGTGTCATCATAGAATTCCCAATCTGGTCCTCACTGCTATCGTCATCTTGTAATCATCATCACTGCTATCATCACTGCTATCTCATCATCACCATCATCACTACTATCATCAATCTATAAATCACTACTATCATCAAATCACTGCTATCATCATCATCATGTCATCTCAGTCATCATCATCATCATCATCATGGTCATCATCGTCATGTCATCGTCGTCGTCGTATCATCGTCATCATCTATCATCACTCATCATCATCATCATACTATCATCGTATCATCATCGTCATCGTGACTGCTATCGTCACTACTGCTATCATCATCATCACCATCGTCGCTGCTACGTCGTCATCATCATCACCATCGTCGTCATCACTGCTATCATCATCATCGTCATCGTCGTTAATCGTCGTCGTCGTCGTCGTCGTCATCATCACTGCATCGTATCATCACTGCATCATCATCATCACTGTCTGTCGTCGTCGCGCTGCTGTCGTCGTCATCGCTGCTGTCATCATCATTAATGAAATTAGGTAAAATCATCATCATAATTAGTCGTCGTCGTCATTAATTCGTCGTATCATCATCAGTTAATTACGCTATCATCATCATCATTAATTAAAATCATCATTTGTCACCATCATCACTGCTATCATCATCATCACTGCTATCATCATCATCACTGTCTATCATCATCATCATCATCACTACTATCACCATCATCACTACTGTCCATCATCATCATCATCGTCATCACTACTATCATCATCATCATCATCATCACTACTATCATCATCATCATCATCACTACTATCATCATCATCACTACTATCATCATCATCATCATCATCACTACTATCATCATCATCATCATCACTACTATCATCATCATCATCATCACTACTATCATCATCATCATCATCACTACTATCATCATCATCACTACTATCATCATCATCATCCACTACTATCATCATCATCACTACTATCATCATCATCACCATCATCACTACTATCATCATCATCACTACTATCATCATCATCACTACTATCATCATCATCATCATCACTGCTATCATCATCATCACACTGCTATCATCACATATCATCATCATCTATCATCATCATCACTACTATCATGGCATCATCACTGCTATCATCATCATCATCGTCACTGCTATCATCATCACTGCTGTCATCATCATCACTGCTCAAGTCGGAGGTATGCTGCTGTCGTCATCATCACTGCTATGAAAAAGTCATCACTGCTATCATCATCATCACCATCGTCACTGCTATCATCATCATCACTACTATATCATCACTACTATCGTCATCGTCATCATCATCACTGCTATCATCATCGTCACTGCTATCATCATCACCACCATCATCACTACTATGTCATCATCATCATCATCATCATCATCACTGCTAAATCGTCGTCACTGCTATCATCATCATCACTGCTATCATCATCGTCACCATCATCACTGCTATCATCATCAAGTAAAGTAAAATTAGTATCATCATCATCGTCATCATCATCATCGTCATCATCATCATCATCATCATCGTCATCATTCACTGCTATCATCATCATCACCAGCTGCTATCGTCACTAATATCGTCGTCGTCACTAAATTGTCGGTAGATGGAAGTCGTCGTCTGCTTAACTGTCGTCGTCGTAAAGTAAGTAAAGCGCTGTCAAGGTTAAGTGATAAATAACGTATTAAATAAGTAAGTAAATTAAACGTAAATAAATCATCGCTGCTGTCGTCGTCAGTCAAGTAAGTAACATCTGCTGTCGTCAAATCGTCGCCACGTAACATGCAGTCGTCACTAATGTAATAAGGTAAGCATCATAGTCATAATGCATGCTGTCGTGTCGTCACTCAAGTCATCTGTCGTGATTGAGTAAATCATGGGTGGGTGAAACAAGTGGAGATGGGTGGGTGAGGTGGGTGGGTAGGTGGGTGGAGTGGGTGGGTGGAGTGGGTGGGTTGGCCGCTGCGTGGGTGGGTGGTGGCGAGCGGTGGTGGGTAGGTAGGTGGCGCGTGGGTGAGTGGGGCTGGCACGTGGGTGGGTGGGTGGGGCTGAGTGGGTGGTGAGTGGGTGGGTGGGTAGTGGAGCGGTGATGAGTGGGTGGGTGGGTGGGTGGGTGGGTGGTGAGTGGGTGAGTGGGTGGGTAGTGAGTGGCGGTGGGTGGAGTGGGTAAGCTGCTGTCGTCGTCGTCGCTGCTGTCAAATAAATGCATCGTCGCTGCTGTCATCGTCATCGCGATCGTCGCCTTTGTCGTCAAGTCAATGCATCGTCGTCGCTACTAGTCGTCATCATCAGTGCGCTTGCTATCATCATCATCGTGATGTCATCAGTCCCATCGCTGCTCATCGTCGTCGTCAATGCCGTCGTCAGCTGCTGTCGTCGTCGTCATCATCGCTACTATGGTCATCGTACTTGCAAGGTAACATCAAGCGTCGTGGAGTAAGCTAACACGTCAAGTCGAATCGCTGCTGTCATCGTCGTCGCTGCTATCGTCGTCGTCGCTGCTGTCAAGTCGTCAGTCGATCGCTGCCGTCGTCAAGTCAATCGCTGCTGTCGTCGAATGGCCAGTCGTAAGCGCTGCCGATCGTCAGTCGTACATCGTCGTCACTGCTGTCGTCGTCGTCAGTGCAGTCATTCACTGCTATCGTCATCATCCTCTGCTATCGTCGTCGTCATTACATCATCATCATCATCATCAGTGGTCATCATTATCAGCATCACCATCGTCGTCGCCACTGTGCTGTCGTCGTCATCGTCATCATCATCATCACTGCTATCTCATCAGTAAGTAAGGTAAACTGGTACTGCTGTCATCATCATCATCATCACTACTTTATCATCATCACATCGCTACTATCATCATCACCACTACTATCATCATCCACTGCTGTCGTCGTCGCACTAAGTCAAAAACGCGTGGTAAATCGTCATCCATCTGCTACTATCATCATCAAAATACTGCTTGCTCAGTCAAGAGTAAATCATCATACTATCATCATCATCATCATCACTACTATCATCATCACCACTACTATCATCATCACCACTACTATCATCATCACCACCATCATCACTGCTATCATCATCATCATCTATAAATCTACTATCATCATCACCACTACTATCATCATCATCACTACTATCATCATCATCATCATCATCACTACTATCATCATCACCACTACTATCATCATCACCACTACTATCATCATCACCACTACTATCATCATCACCACTACTATCATCATCACCACCATCATCACTACTATCATCATCATCACTACTATCACGATCATCATCATCACCATCACTACTATCACCATCATCATCGTCATCATTATCACTACAATCATCATCATCATCATCATCATCATCATCATCATCATCATCATCATCATCATCATCATCATCATCATCGCCATCGTTATAACTATCATCATTACATTTGGCTCATTCATGCCCCTCCTCTCCCCTGTAACTATATGGCATTTCTGAAGTGACTAATTATCAACTTTTAACAACAATAAAATGAATAGTAATTTGCGGAACTTGTGAATGAGCTATTGAATAAAGTTCCATAAACCAGATGCTTTAAGAATCATTAACTTGAATGTGAAATCAATGGTGGCGAATCGCATCTCTGCATGTCTGGCAGACATATCAGTGTGGATGACGGATCACCACCTCAAGCTGAACCTCGGCAAGACAGAGCTGCTCTTCCTCCCGGGGAAGGACTGCCCGTTCCACGATCTCGCCATCACGGTTGACAACTCCATTGTGTCCTCCTCCCAGAGCGCTAAGAACCTTGGCGTGATCCTGGACAACACCCTGTCGTTCTCAACTAACATCAAGGCGGTGGCCCGTTCCTGTAGGTTCATGCTCTACAACATCCGCAGAGTACGACCCTGCCTCACACAGGAAGCGGCGCAGGTCCTAATCCAGGCACTTGTCATCTCCCGTCTGGATTACTGCAACTCGCTGTTGGCTGGGCTCCCTGCCTGTGCCATTAAACCCCTACAACTCATCCAGAACGCCGCAGAGCCCGTCTCGGTGTTCAACCTTCCCAAGTTCTCTCACGTCACCCCGCTCCTCCGCTCTCTCCACTGGCTTCCAGTTGAAGCTCGCATCCGCTACAAGACCATGGTGCTTGCCTACGGAGCTGTGAGGGGAACGGCACCTCAGTACCTCCAGGCTCTGATCAGGCCCTACACCCAAACAAGGGCACTGCGTTCATCCACCTCTGGCCTGCTGCCCTCCTACCACTGAGGAAGTACAGTTCCCGCTCAGCCCAGTCAAACATTCGTGCTCTGGCCCCCATTGGTGGAACAAACTCCTAACGGCCAGGACAGTCAATCACCACCTTCCGGAGAGCCTGAAACCCCACCTCTTTAGGAATACCTAGGATAGGATAAAGTAATTATTATATTATTATATTATTATATAAGTAATCCTTCTCACCCCCTTAAAAGATTTAGATGCACTATTGTAAAGTGGCTGTTCCTCTGGATGTCATAAGGTGAATGCCAATTTGTAAGTCGCTCTGGATAAGAGAGGCGTCTGCTAAATGACTTAAATGTAAATGTAAATATAATGAAACATCTCTTCGCGTCGTTGAAGTCCACATCCCAACCTTCTGATTAAGCTGTTTCCCAGAACCTTCTCCCATCACCAAAGTCTAGAATCCTGAACGCTTTACCAGTCGGCACGGTTATTAAATGTGTGAACTATGGTGAAATAAATGTTTAACACACATTTCCAGTCACTCCCTAGTCCAGGTACTCCAGTAGGACTTGCTACAAGAAATTACAAGAAGTTGGTAGAATCAGGAAAACTAGGCACCACGAAGACAATCAAATATATGCAATGTGGAGAACCAGTATTTTACTGGTGATTTAACCCATGGGCCTATAGTACAGTAGCCAGTGGAATAGACTGTATATATGCAATGTGGAGAACCAGTATTTTACTGGTGATTAAACCCATGGGCCTATAGTACAGTAGCCAGTGGAATAGACTGTATATATGCAATGTGGAGAACCAGTATTTTACTGGTGATTAAACCCATGGGCCTATAGTACAGTAGCCAGTGGAATAGACTGTATATATGCAATGTGGAGAACCAGTATTTTACTGGTGATTAAACCCATGGGCCTATAGTACAGTAGCCAGTGGAATAATAATCTACCAGCCTGGCAGACTAGTAATAATCTACCAGCCTGGCAGACTAGTAATAATCTACCAGCCTGGCAGACTAGTAATAATCTACCAGCCTGGCAGACTAGTAATAATCTACCAGCCTGGCAGACTAGTAATAATCTACCAGCCTGGCTGACTAAATAATAATCTACCAGCCTGGCTGACTAGTAATAATCACAGCCTGGAAGACTAGTAATAATCTACCAGCCTGGCTGACTGGTAATAATCTGCCAGCCTGTCAGACTAGTAATAATCTACCAGCCTGGCTGACTGACAATCTACCAGCCTGGCAGACTAGTAATAATCTACCAGCCTG
>NW_025745985.1:104612-180210 GCF_021184085.1 Oncorhynchus gorbuscha | reverse complement strand
CTGCTCACAGACGATGAGCACCATGATAAACATGTTGGATGGAAACCTGCTCACAGACGATGAGCACCATGATAAACATGTTGGATGGAAACCTGCTCACAGACGATGAGCACCACCATGATAAACATGTTGGATGGAAACCTGCTCACAGACGATGAGCACCATGATAAACATGTTGGATGGAAACCTGCTCACAGACGATGAGCACCATGATAAACATGTTGGATGGAAACCTGCTCACAGACGATGAGCACCATGATAAACATGTTGGATGGAAACCTGCTCACAGACGATGAGCACCATGATAAACATGTTGGATGGAAACCTGCTCACAGACGATGAGCACCATGATAAACATGTTGGATGGAAACCTGCTCACAGACGATGAGCACCATGATAAACATGTTGGATGGAAACCTGCTCACAGACGATGAGCACCATGATAAACATGTTGGATGGAAACCTGCTCACAGACGATGAGCACCATGATAAACATGTTGGATGGAAACCTGCTCACAGACGATGAGCACCATGATAAACATGTTGGATGGAAACCTGCTCACAGACGATGAGCACCATGATAAACATGTTGGATGGAAACCTGCTCACAGACGATGAGCACCATGATAAACATGTTGTTTTGCTCTTGCTGCCTTCTGAAATCAAGAAACAGTAAGAATTACTCTCTCTCTCTCTCTCTCTCTCTCTCTCTCTCTCTCTCTCTCTCTCTCTCTCTCTCTCTCTCTCTCTCTCTCTCTCTCTCTCTCTCTCTCTCTCTCTCTCTCTCTCTCTCTCCTCTCTCTCTCTCTCTCTCTGAGCTCTCTCTCTTTGGATCTCTCTCTCTCTCAGACTCTCTCTCTCTCTCTCTCTCTCTCTCTCTCTCTCTCTCTCTCAAGAAACATCTTCTCTCTCTCTCTCTCTCTCTCTCTCTCTCTCTCTCTCTCTCTCTCTCTCTCTCTCTCTCTCTCTCTCTCTCTCTCTCTCTCTCTCTCTCTCTCTCTCTCTTTCCCACCCCCAGGTGAGGGCGGAGTCAATGGAGATGAACTACACCTGTGTGTTCTGGTCGGAGGGGCGTGTCCAGGAAGAGGGAGGGGCGTGGTCAAGTCGTGGCTGTACCAAAATCACGTCTAACGCTACACACACCGTGTGTTCCTGTTCCCACCTTAGCAGCTTTGCTGTTCTCATGGCCCTCTACCCTGTACAGGTACACACACACACACACACACACACACACACACACACACACACACACACACACACACACACACACACACACACACACACACACACACACACACACACACACACACACACACACACACACACACACACACACACACACACACACACACACACACACACACACACACACACTGGGTGATGTCTAGGTAATGCTCCTAGGTTTAGATAAAGGCTGTGTTGTTGCAAGTTGACACATGATATCCAACTGAGGCTTTATTGGCATGGATAGATAATAAACACAAGTGAAATAAACAATACAAAATGTACAGTAAACGTTACACAAAAGTTAAAAATGTCATATTATGTCTAAATACAGTGTTATAACAATGTACAAATAGTGGCAACAGGTCTCACATCTTGCTGCTGTGATGGAACACTGTGGTAATAAATATGGGTGAAATTATCAACATTTGATTTGTTTACTCCCTCCTCCCTCCCTCCCTCCCTCCCTCCCTCCCTCCCTCCCTCCCTCCCTCCCTCCCTCCCTCCCTCCCTCCCTCCCTCCCTCCCTCCCTCCCTCCCTCCCTCCCTCCCTCCCTCCCTCCCTCCCTCCCTCCCTCCCTCCCTCCCTCCCTTTTCTCTCTCTCTCTCGTCCTCTCTCTCTCTCTAGAACACCTTTGAGCTGCGTCTGTTGACGTGGCTGGGTCTGTCGGTGTCTGTGGTGTGTCTGTTGCTGTGCATCCTGACCTTCTGGCTGTGTCGGTCCATCCAGGGGACACGCACCACCATCCACCTCCACCTCTGTGTCTGCCTCTTCATCGCTGACCTCGTCTTCCTCAGCGGTATCTCACACACACAGAGCAAGGTGGGTGTAGGGATGTGGGGACTGTGTGTGTGTGGGAGATGTATGTGTGTCTTCCACACAAGCACCTCACACACAGAACAAGGTGGGTAACGAACACAGAACAAGGTGGGTAACGGACACAGAACAAGGTGGGTAACGGACACAGAACAAGGTGGGTAACGGACACAGAACAAGGTGGGTAACGGACCCAGAACAAGGTGGGTAACGGACACAGAACAAGGTGGACAAACACAGAACAAGGTGGCTAACGGACACAGAACAAGGTGGACAAACACAGAACAAGGTGGCTAACGGACACAGAACAAGGTGGGTAAAGAACATAACAAGGTGGGTAACGGACACAGAACAAGGTGGGTAACGGACACAGAACAAGGTGGGCAACGGACACAGAACAAGGTGGACAAACACAGAACAAGGTGGGTAACGGACACAGAACAAGGTGGGTAACGAACACAGAACAAGGTGGGTAACGGAGAACAAAGAGCAAGGTGGGTAACGGAGAACAAAGAGCAAGGTGGGTAACGGAGAACAAAGAGCAAGGTGGGTAACGGAGAACAAAGAGCAAGGTGGGTAACGGAGAACAAAGATCAAGGTGGGTAACGGAGAACAAAGAGCAAGGTGGGTAACGGAGAACAAAGAGCAAGGTGGGTAACGGAGAACAAAGAGCAAGGTGGGTAACGGAGAACAAAGAGCAAGGTGGGTAACGGAGAACAAAGAGCAAGGTGGGTAACGGAGAACAAAGAGCAAGGTGGACAAACACATTTAAAGGAAGCGTTCTGTGTTTTCTAACTTAACGTTAGATGGTTCCTCACCCTGAAAGTCTATGGGCCAGGAGAATCTGGAATCCAGTTTTCTTTACAGCCACTACAAATGTAGCCAGTGTTAACTTTAGCTATTACTCCTCCCATCTCCTCCTCTCCTCCCTATTGTCCCTCTCCTCCTCTCCTCCTTCCTTCTCTCTTGCTCCTCTCCTCCCCCTGTCCCCCGCTCCTCCCCTTACCCCTCTCCTCCTCATCATCTTCTCCTCTCCTAACTACTTCTCTCCTCCCTCTTACCCTCTGTCCCTCTGTCCCTCTGTCCCTCTGTCCCTCCCCTCCCCTCTCCTCTCCTCTCCTCTCCTCTCTCTCCTCTCCTCTCCTCTCCTCTCCTCTCCTCTCCTCTCCTCTCCTCTCTCTCCTCTCCTCTCCTCTCCTCTCCTCTCCCCCTCCCCTCCCCTCTCCTCTCCTCTCCTCCCTCTCCTCTCCTCTCCTCCCCTCTCCTTCCCTCTCCTCTCCTCTCCTCGCCTTTCCTCTCCTCTCCTCTCCTCCTCTCCTCTCCTCCTCCTTTCCTCTCCTCTCCCTCTCCTCTCCTCTCCTCTCCTCTCCTCTCCTCTCCTCTCCTCTCCTCTCCTCTCCTCTCCTCTCTTCCCCTCCCCTCCCCTCCCCTCCCCTCTCCCTCTCCTCTCCTCTCCTCTCCTCTCCTCTCCTCTCCTCTCCTCAACCTCTCCTCTCCTCTCCTCTCTTCTCCTCTCCTCTCCTCTCCTCTCCTCTCCTCTCCTCTCCTCTCCTCTCCTCTCCTCTCCTCTCCTCTCCTCTCCTCTCCTCTCCTCTCCTCTCCTCTCCTCTCCTCTCCCCTCCCCTCCCTCTCCTCTCCTCTCCCCTCCCCCTCCCTCCCTCCCCTCCCCTCCCTCCCCTCCCCTCCCCTCCCCTCCCCTCCCCTCCCTCTCCTCTCCTCCCTCTCCTCTCCTCTCTCCTCTCCTCTCCTCTCCTCTCCTCTCCTCTCCTCTCCTCTCCTCTCCTTTCCTTTCCTTTCCTCTCCTCTCCTCTCCTCTCTCTCTCTCTCCTCTCCTCTCCTCTCCTCTCCTCTCCTCTCCTCTCCTCTCCTCTCCTCTCCTCTCCTCTCTCAGGGAGGATGTGGGTTTGTAGCAGGTCTCCTCCACCTGTTCTTCCTAGGATCCTTCAGTTGGATGTTGTTAGAGGGGGTTCAGCTCTATCGCATGGTGGTCCTGGTCTTCAACACTACCATAAGGTATTGGATATATTTACTCTATGGTTATAAATGAGTATCTATCAGTATATCTTTAGAGTATATTTTTTATGTATATTTTCATGTCACATTCATCTTATATTCATATATTTATATATAAATACAGCATAATGTATATTTTATATATTTTTATTGCAAATGTGTTTTATATTCCTTATTCCTTATATATTCTATATTCTATTGTATTATATATATTTCTTACAACTTTGATGTTTTTATTTAGCTATTTTATGAAGAGCTGCATCATGTCATATATTATTATTATTATTATTATTGCTGTTATTATTAACAATTATTTGGTTATTGTTGTTATTATTATTGTAATTGTTGTTATTAATATTATTATTATCGTAAACCTCTGTACCTGTATTTTATGAAGCTCTGTGATTCTTCGTGTTACTGTAGACCTCTGTACCTGTATTTTATGAAGCTCTGTGATTCTTCGTCTTACTGTAGACCTCTGTACCTGTATTTTATGAAGCTCTGTGATTCTTCGTCTTACTGTAGACCTCTGTACCTGTATTTTATGAAGCTCTGTGATTCTTCGTCTTACTGTAGACCTCTGTACCTGTATTTTATGAAGCTCTGTGATTCTTTGTCTTACTGTAGACCTCTGTACCTGTATTTTATGAAGCTCTTTGATTCTTCCTCTTACTGTAGACCTCTGTACCTGTATTTTATGAAGCTCTTTGATTCTTTGTCTTACTGTAGACCTCTGTACCTGTATTTTATGAAGCTCTGTGATTCTTCGTGTTACTGTAGACCTCTGTACCTGTATTTTATGAAGCTCTTTGATTCTTCGTGTTACTGTAGACCTCTGTACCTGTATTTTATGAAGCTCTGTGATTCTTCGCCTTACTGTAGACCTCTGTACCTGTATTTTATGAAGCTCTGTGATTCTTCGTCTTACTGTAGACCTCTGTACCTGTATTTTATGAAGCTCTGTGATTCTTCGTCTTACTGTAGACCTCTGTACCTGTATTTTATGAAGCTCTGTGATTCTTCGTCTTACTGTAGACCTCTGTACCTGTATTTTATGAAGCTCTGTGATTCTTCGCCTTACTGTAGACCTCTGTACCTGTATTTTATGAAGCTCTGTGATTCTTCGTCTTACTGTAGACCTCTGTACCTGTATTTTATGAAGCTCTGTGATTCTTCATGTTACTGTAGACCTCTGTACCTGTATTTTATGAAGCTCTGTGATTGTTCTTACTGTAGACCTCTGTACCTGTATTTTATGAAGCTCTGTGATTCTTCGTGTTACTGTAGACCTCTGTACCTGTATTTTATGAAGCTCTGTGATTCTTCGTCTTACTGTAGACCTCTGTACCTGTATTTTATGAAGCTCTGTGATTGTTCTTCTTGTAGACCTCTGTACCTGTATTTTATGAAGCTCTGTGATTCTTCGCCTTACTGTAGACCTCTGTACCTGTATTTTATGAAGCTCTGTGATTCTTCGTCTTACTGTAGACCTCTGTACCTGTATTTTATGAAGCTCTGTGATTGTTCTTCTTGTAGACCTCTGTACCTGTATTTTATGAAGCTCTGTGATTCTTCGCCTTACTGTAGACCTCTGTACCTGTATTTTATGAAGCTCTGTGATTGTTCTTCTTGTAGACCTCTGTACCTGTATTTTATGAAGCTCTGTGATTCTTCGTCTTACTGTAGACCTCTGTACCTGTATTTTATGAAGCTCTGTGATTCTTCGCCTTACTGTAGACCTCTGTACCTGTATTTTATGAAGCTCTGTGATTCTTCGTCTTACTGTAGACCTCTGTACCTGTATTTTATGAAGCTCTGTGATTCTTCGCCTTACTGTAGACCTCTGTACCTGTATTTTATGAAGCTCTGTGATTCTTCGTCTTACTGTAGACCTCTGTACCTGTATTTTATGAAGCTCTGTGATTCTTCGTCTTACTGTAGACCTCTGTACCTGTATTTTATGAAGCTCTGTGATTGTTCTTACTGTAGACCTCTGTACCTGTATTTTATGAAGCTCTGTGATTCTTCGTGTTACTGTAGACCTCTGTACCTGTATTTTATGAAGCTCTGTGATTCTTCGTCTTACTGTAGACCTCTGTACCTGTATTTTATGAAGCTCTGTGATTCTTCGCCTTACTGTAGACCTCTGTACCTGTATTTTATGAAGCTCTGTGATTCTTCGCCTTACTGTAGACCTCTGTACCTGTATTTTATGAAGCTCTGTGATTCTTCGCCTTACTGTAGACCTCTGTACCTGTATTTTATGAAGCTCTGTGATTCTTCGCCTTACTGTAGACCTCTGTACCTGTATTTTATGAAGCTCTGTGATTCTTCGCCTTACTGTAGACCTCTGTACCTGTATTTTATAAAGCTCTGTGATTCTTCGTCTTACTGTAGACCTCTGTACCTGTATTTTATGAAGCTCTGTGATTCTTCGCCTTACTGTAGACCTCTGTACCTGTATTTTATGAAGCTCTGTGATTCTTCGTCTTACTGTAGACCTCTGTACCTGTATTTTATGAAGCTCTGTGATTCTTCGTCTTACTGTAGACCTCTGTACCTGCATGCTGTGGGATATGGACTGCCACTGACTATAGTCATCATCTCTGCCATCACCTACCCAGATGGATACGGTACCACACAACAGTGAGTCTGAGTCTGTGTGTGTGTGTGTGTGTGTGTGTGTGTGTGTGTGTGTGTGTGTGTGTGTGTGTGTGTGTGTGTGTGTGTGTGTGTGTGTGTGTGTGTGTGTGTGTGTGTGTGTGTGTGTGTGTGTGTGTGTGTGTGTGTGTGATAAAATAAAAAGTTACACAATAGAATAACAATGACAATGTCATAGATTTAACATGTATATAACCCAAATGTAACGTTATCCGCTCTGTGTGTCTCTGTCAGCTGTTGGTTGTCTCTGGAGAGAGGATTCATCTGGAGTTTCTTCGGCCCAGTGTGCACCATCATCTTCCTCAACGCTTTCATCTTCATCATCACTGTCTGGAGGCTGGCCCAGAAGTTCTCTAGTCTCAACCCTGACCTCTCCAACCTACGCAAGATCAAGTAAGGAGAGAGAGAGAGAGAGAGAGAGAGAGAGTGTCATGTTTTGTCTTAGATTGTCTTGTCATTTTGCTTTTCCCTCTGTTCATTTTCCCCCTGCTGGTCTTTTTAGGTTCGTTCCCCTTTTTCTCTCTCCCTTCCTCTCTCTCTTCTCTCTATCGTTCCGTTCCTGCTCCCAGCTGTTCCTATTCCCTAAATCAACATTTAAGCTTCCCACACCTGGTCCCCGATCCTTTTCCCTGATTAGAGTCCCTATTTCTCTCCTTGTTTTCCGTTCCTGCCCTGTCGGATCCTTGTCTATTGTTCACCGTGCTGTGTCTATGTATCGCCCTGTCGTGTCGTGTTTCCCTCAGATGCTGCGTGGTGAGCAGGTGTCTGAGTCTGCTACGTTCAAGTGCCTTCCCGAGGCAACATGCAGTTCTTGATCAAGTCTCCAGTCTGTTCTCGTCATTACGAGTAGAATTATGCCTTTTGATTGTAAAGTTACTTTACTGGATTAAAAACTCTGTTTTCGCCAAGTCGCTTTTGGGTCCTCATTCACCTGCATAACAGAAGGATCCGACCAAGGAATGGACCCAGCGACTACAGATGCTCGTAACACTGCCGTCGAGATCCAAGGAGCCATGCTCGGCAGACACGAGCAGGAATTGTCTGCTGCTCGCCATGCCGTGGAGAACCTGGCCGCTCAGGTTTCCGACCTCTCTGGACAGTTCCAGAGTCTTCGTCTCGTGCCACCTGTTACTTCCTGGCCTGCCGAGCCTCCGGAACCTAGGGTTAATAACCCACCTTGCTACTCCGGGCAGCCCACGGAGTGCCGCTCCTTTCTCACCCAGTGTGATATTGTGTTCTCTCTCCAACCCAACACATACTCTAGCGAGAGAGCTCGGGTTGCTTACGTCATTTCACTCCTTACTGGCCGGGCTCGAGAGTGGGGCACAGCTATCTGGGAGGTAAGGGCTGATTGTTCTAACAATTACCAGAACTTTAAAGAGGAGATGATTCGGGTTTTTGACCGTTCAGTTTTTGGTAGGGAGGCTTCTAGGGCCCTGGCTTCCCTATGTCAAGGTGATCGATCCATAACGGATTACTCTATAGAGTTTCGCACTCTTGCTGCCTCTAGTGACTGGAACGAGCCGGCGCTGCTCGCTCGTTTTCTGGAGGGACTCCACGCAGTGGTCAAAGATGAGATTCTCTCTCGGGAGGTTCCTTCCAGTGTGGACTCTTTGATTGCTCTCGCCATCCGCATAGAACGACGGGTAGATCTTCGTCACCAAGCTCGTGGAAGAGAGCTCGCGTCAACGGTGTTTCCCTGCTCCGCATCGCAACCATCTCCCTCCTCTGGCTCAGAGACTGAGCCCATGCAGCTGGGAGGTATTCGCATCTCGACCAAGGAGAGGGAACGGAGGATCACCAACCGCCTGTGCCTCTATTGCGGATTTGATGGACATTTTGTCAATTCATGTCCAGTAAAAGGCCAGAGCTCATCAGTAGCGGAGGGCTACTGGTGAGCGCTACTACTCAGGTCTCTTCATCTAGATCCTGTACTACTATGTCGGTCCATCTACGCTGGACCGGTTCGGGTGCTACATGCAGTGCCTTGATTGACTCTGGGGCTGAGGGTTGTTTCATGGACGAAGCATGGGCTCGGAAACATGACATTCCTTTCAGACAGTTAGACAAGCCTACGCCCATGTTCGCCTTAGATGGTAGTCATCTTCCCAGTATCAGATTTGAGACACTACCTTTAACTCTCACAGTATCTGGTAACCACAGTGAGACTATTTCTTTTTTGATTTTTCGTTCACCTTTTACACCTGTTGTTTTGGGTCATCCCTGGCTAGTATGTCATAATCCTTCTATTAATTGGTCTAGTAATTCTATCCTATCCTGGAACGTTTCTTGTCATGTGAAGTGTTTAATGTCTGCCATCCCTCCCATTTCTTCTGTCCCCACTTCTCAGGAGGAACCTGGCGATTTGACAGGAGTGCCGGAGGAATATCATGATCTGCGCACGGTCTTCAGTCGGTCCCGAGCCAACTCCCTTCCTCCTCACCGGTCGTATGATTGTAGTATTGATCTCCTTCCGGGGACCACTCCTCCTCGGGGTAGACTATACTCTCTGTCGGCTCCCGAACGTAAGGCTCTCGAGGATTATTTATCTGTGTCTCTTGACGCCGGTACCATAGTGCCTTCTTCCTCTCCGGCCGGGGCGGGGTTCTTTTTGTTAAGAAGAAGGACGGTACTCTGCGCCCTGCGTGGATTATCGAGGGCTGAATGACATAACGGTTAAGAATCGTTATCCGCTTCCCCTTATGTCATCAGCCTTCGAGATTCTGCAGGGAGCCAGGTGCTTTACTAAGTTGGACCTTCGTAACGCTTACCATCTCGTGCGCATCAGAGAGGGGGACGAGTGGAAAACGGCGTTTAACACTCCGTTAGGGCATTTTGAGTACCGGGTTCTGCCGTTTGGTCTCGCCAATGCGCCAGCTGTTTTTCAGGCATTAGTTAATGATGTTCTGAGAGACATGCTGAACATCTTTGTTTTTGTCTATCTTGACCGATATCCTGATTTTTTCACCGTCACTCGAGATTCATGTTCAGCACGTTCGACGTGTTCTACAGCGCCTTTTAGAGAATTGTCTCTACGTGAAGGCTGAGAAGTGCTCTTTTCATGTCTCCTCCGTTACTTTTCTCGGTTCCGTTATTTCCGCTGAAGGCATTCAGATGGATTCCGCTAAGGTCCAAGCTGTCAGTGATTGGCCCGTTCCAAGGTCACGTGTCGAGTTGCAGCGCTTTTAGGTTTCGCTAATTTCTATCGGCGTTTCATTCGTAATTTCGGTCAAGTTGCTGCCCCTCTCACAGCTCTTACTTCTGTCAAGACGTGTTTTAAGTGGTCCGGTTCCGCCCAGGGAGCTTTTGATCTTCTAAAAGAACGTTTACGTCCGCTCCTATCCTCGTTACTCCTGACGTCACTAGACAATTCATTGTCGAGGTTGACGCTTCAGAGGTAGGCGTGGGAGCCATTCTATCCCAGCGCTTCCAGTCTGACGATAAGGTTCATCCTTGCGCTTATTTTTCTCATCGCCTGTCGCCATCTGAGCGCAACTATGATGTGGGTAACCGCGAACTGCTCGCCATCCGCTTAGCCCTAGGCGAATGGCGACAGTGGTTGGAGGGGGCGACCGTTCCTTTTGTCGTTTGGACAGACCATAAGAACCTTGAGTACATCCGTTCTGCCAAACGACTTAATGCCCGTCAAGCTCGTTGGGCGTTGTTTTTCGCTCGTTTCGAGTTTGTGATTTCTTACCGTCCGGGTAGCAAAAACACCAAGCCTGATGCCTTATCCCGTCTGTTTAGTTCTTCTGTGGCTTCTACTGATCCCGAGGGGATTCTTCCTTATGGGCGTGTTGTCGGGTTGACAGTCTGGGAATTGAAAGACAGGTTAAGCAAGCACTCACGCACACTGCGTCGCCGCGCGCTTGTCCTAGTAACCTCCTTTTCGTTCCTGTTTCCACTCGTCTGGCTGTTCTTCAGTGGGCTCACTCTGCCAAGTTAGCTGGTCATCCCGGTGTTCGAGGCACTCTTGCGTCTATTCGCCAGCGCTTTTGGTGGCCGACTCAGGAGCGTGACACGCGCCGTTTCGTGGCTGCTTGTTCGGACTGCGCGCAGACTAAGTCGGGTAACTCTCCTCCTGCCGGTCGTCTCAGACCGCTCCCCCATTCCTTCTCGACCATGGTCTCACATCGCCCTAGACTTCATTACCGGTCTGCCTTTGTCTGCGGGAAGACTGTGATTCTTACGGTTGTCGATAGGTTCTCTAAGGCGGCACATTTCATTCCCCTCGCTAAACTTCCTTCCGCTAAGGAGACGGCACAAATCATCATCGAGAATGTGTTCAGAATTCATGGCCTCCCGTTAGACGCCGTTTCAGACAGAGGCCCGCAATTCACGTCACAGTTTTGGAGGAGTTCTGTCGTTTGATTGGTGCGTCCGTCAGTCTCTCTTCCGGGTTTCATCCCCAGTCTAACGGTCAAGCAGAGAGGGCCAATCAGACGATTGGTCGCATACTACGCAGCCTTTCTTTCAGAAACCCTGCGTCTTGGGCAGAACAGCTCCCCTGGGCAGAATACGCTCACAACTCGCTTCCTTCGTCTGCTACCGGGTTATCTCCGTTTCAGAGTAGTCTGGGTTACCAGCCTCCTCTGTTCTCATCCCAGCTTGCCGAGTCCAGCGTTCCCTCCGCTCAAGCGTTTGTCCAACGTTGTGAGCGCACCTGGAGGAGGGTGAGGTCTGCACTTTGCCGTTACAGGGCACAGACTGTGAGAGCCGCCAATAAACGCAGGATTAAGAGTCCAAGGTATTGTTGCGGCCAGAGAGTGTGGCTTTCCACTCGCAACCTTCCTCTTACGACAGCTTCTCGTAAGTTGACTCCGCGGTTCATTGGTCCGTTCCGTGTCTCCCAGGTCGTCAATCCTGTCGCTGTGCGACTGCTTCTTCCGCGACATCTTCGTCGCGTCCATCCTGTCTTCCATGTCTCCTGTGTCAAGCCCTTTCTTCGCACCCCCGTTCGTCTTCCCTCCCCCTGCCGTCCTTGTCGAGAGCGCACCTATTTACAAGGTACGTAGGATCATGGACATGCGTTCTCGGGGACGGGGTCACCAATACTTAGTGGATTGGGAGGGTTACGGTCCTGAGGAGAGGAGTTGGGTTCCGTCTCGGGACGTGCTGGACCGTTCACTTATTGATGATTTCCTCCGTTGCCGCCAGGATTCCTCCTCGAGTGCGCCAGGAGGCGCTCGGTGAGTGGGGGGTACTGTCATGTTTTGTCTTAGATTGTCTTGTCATTTTGCTTTTCCCTCTGTTCATTTTCCCCCTGCTGGTCTTTTTAGGTTCGTTCCCCTTTTTCTCTCTCCCTTCCTCTCTCTCTTCTCTCTATCGTTCCGTTCCTGCTCCCAGCTGTTCCTATTCCCCTAATCAATCATTTAGTCTTCCCACACCTGTTCCCGATCCTTTTCCCTGATTAGAGTCCCTATTTCTCTCCTTGTTTTCCGTTCCTGCCCTGTCGGATCCTTGTCTATTGTTCACCGTGCTGTGTCTATGTATCGCCCTGTCGTGTCGTGTTTCCCTCAGATGCTGCGTGGTGAGCAGGTGTCTGAGTCTGCTACGTTCAAGTGCCTTCCCGAGGCAACCTGCAGTTCTTGATCAAGTCTCCAGTCTGTTCTCGTCATTACGAGTAGAATTATGCCTTTTGATTGTAAAGTTACTTTACTGGATTAAAAACTCTGTTTTCGCCAAGTCGCTTTTGGGTCCTCATTCACCTGCATAACAGAGAGAGAGAGAGAGAGAGAGAGAGAGAGAGAGAGAGAGAGAGAGAGAGAGAGAGAGAGAGAGAGAGAGAGAGAGAGAGAGAGAGAGAGAGAGAGAGAGAGAGAGTGCGAGAGCATAACCTATACACTAGGAGTCAGGAAGCAGGTGCAGAAGGAGAGTTTATTAATGAGAACAAGCAGATAAACTCAACAGGAGCAGCGTACTGAACGTGAACGGAACCAATACTGCCCGAAGACAGGCTACTGAGGGCTAAATAAAGGGGAAGTAATCAAGGTAATGATGGAGTCCAGGTGTACATAACAATGGGGAGCAGGTGTGAACAACAACGGGGAACAGGTGTGCATAACGATGATGTGCAGGTGTGCATAATGATGAGGTGCAGGTGTGCATAACGATGGGAAGAAGATGTGCATAACGATCGGGAGCAGGTGTGAATAATGATGAGGAGGGGTGCATAACAAGGGTTGCCAAAACCGGTGTTTAGTATAATTTTTTTAACTTAAACTCTCTTCCTCCCCCTCCTCCTCCCCACCTCTCTCTCCTCCTCCTCCCTCCCTCCCTCCCTCCCTCCCTCCCTCCCTCCCTCCCTCCCTCCCTCCCTCCCTCCCTCCCTCCCTCCCTCCCTCCCTCCCTCCCTCCCTCCCTCCCTCCCTCCCTCCCTCCCTCCCTCCATCCTTCCTCCTCCCCACCCTCACCCCATCCCTCCTCCTTCCTCCTCCCCATCCTTCTCCCACCCTCTCCGCCACTCCCCTCATCCCTACTCCTCCCTCCCTCCTCCCACACCTTCCACCTCCCTCCCTCCTTCCTCCCTCCTCCTTCCTTACCCCAATTCCCTCCTTCCTCCTCAACTCCCCCTCTTCCCCTCCTCTGTCCCCCACTCCTCTCTCCTTCTCCCCCTCTCTCACTACCCACCCTCACCCCCATCCCTCCTCCTTCCCGTCCTCCCTCCTCCTCCCTCCCTCCTTCCCCCCTCCTCCTTCCCTCCCTCTCCCCTCTCCCTCCTCCCTCCTCCTCTCTCCTTCCCTCCTCCCCCCTCTCTCTCTCCAGGGTGTTCACAGTGACAGCAGTGGCCCAGCTGTGTGTGTTGGGTACTATGTGGATATTTGGAGTGTTCCAGTTCCAAGAGGAGGGGACAGTGGTCATGACATATCTCTTCACTATCCTCAACTCTCTACAGGGAGCACTGCTGTTCATCATGCACTGCCTACTGAACAAAACGGTATGGTGTGTGTGTGTGTGTGTGTGTGTGTGTGTGTGTGTGTGTGTGTGTGTGTGTGTGTGTGTGTGTGTGTGTGTGTGTGTGTGTGTGTGTGTGTGTGTGTGTGTGTGTGTGTGTGTGTGTGTGTGTGTGTGTGTGTGTGTTTGTGTGTGTGTATGTGTGTGGTGTGTGTGTGTGTGTGTAACACTATGCTCTGCTGCCCTCATCAGGTGAGAGAGGAGTATGGCAAGCTGCTGTCCTGTATCTGCACACCAGCAGAAGAATCCCAGACACACTCAGACACAGCACCACCAACCCTTCTTCCAGCCAATCCCAGGTACATACATACATACACACATACACACATCACACACAACACACACACACACTTTTCAGTAATTTAACCTCTGTCCTTTGACATTTGTCTGTCCTAGGGGTCAAGGAGCGCAGAGAACACGGGGGAGTCGCAGATATGACGTCACCAAACCCCCACAATGCACCTCTTTACTTCTCCTCCCATGACAAAGGTTCCCACCAGATGGCCAAACTGTAAAGTCAAAATGGTCAATATCGTAACCATTTATGAAAACAAATATTTGTGTTTAGCGGTGTGGTTAAGGTATATTGTAGAAATGGGAAGTGTTTCTGATTTAGTATCTTGGCCAGATAGTGACAACCCAGAAACACTCAGCCCGAGGATAGTACTGTTCAGACCAGGTTAGTAGAAAATGTGTCCAACTATCCCGCTGGATAAGCATTAGGTTATCCAATCAGAAGTTATATGATCTTCATGTCATCCAATAGGAATGAGTATGATCTTTATGTCATCCAATTAGAAGTTATGTGATCTTCATGTCATCCAATAGGAATCCATATGGTCTTTATGTCATCCAGTCAGAAGTTACACGATCTTCATGTCATCCAATAAGGAATCTATATGATATTTATGTCATCCAATAAGGAATCTATATGATATTTATGTCATCCAATAAGGAATCTATATGATATTTATGTCATCCAAATTCACAACCACAAAAGAAAGGTACTATTTTCCACCACTTGGATGAAACCATAAACGTGATGAACAGAAGCTTTCTTCCTTTACATGAATGTGATTTATAGTCATATTTATTACCAAGAGTACAAGATATGGTGACTTTTCTACACGATTAAATCCAGAGGGATTTAGAAAAACATTAAGTGAAGATATGTGTTAGTTGTGTCCTACTGGACTGTTATACTGTTATACTGTAAATGTGTTATTGATCTTTAACACTTTTTAAATAACATTTAAGAATAAGTCTTTATAAATGAATATACATGTTTATAAATTAATATAAATGTTGTACATTTTTTACGAATGGAAGGCTGGTAATATTTACACGTTCTTATAAATGTTTAGAAATATAAATGTAAATAGTTTATAAATCGTTAAAAGGTTTATTCATGATAGTTATTTAAAAGTGTTACCATGGCAACCTCTATGTATATAATGAGATGGCATAAGATTTGTTGCGATCATTTGCAGTGCTTCTGTCCAAAAACAGCATTTATCAACAGGATTTCAGAAATCCCAGTGGTAAGATTTCCAGAATCAGGAGGAAATAAACCTGAGTAAAGCAACTGTTAAAACCTAACAAATTAGCCTGTTAAAACCTAACAAATTAGCCTGTTAAAACCTAACAAATTAGCCTGTTAAAACCTAACAAATTAGCCTGTTAAAACCTAACAAATTAGCCTGTTAAAACCTAACAAATTAGCCTGTTAAAACCTAACAAATTAGCCTGTTAAAACCTAACAAATTAGCCTGTTAAAACCTAACAAATTAAAACCTAACAAATTAGCCTGTTAAAACCTAACAAATTAGCCTGTTAAAATTAGCTGTCATGCCAAGAGGTTGCTAGGTGTTGGGTTAAAGTGGTTTCAATAGTTGTATAGATTTAGGAATAAAGTAGTAACAATGTACTGTACAGTTCTGCCATTGTAGAGGTCCTTAGGCACAGATCTAGGATCAGAATACAGTCAATTACTGTACAGTTCTGCCATTGTAGAGGTCCTTAGGCACAGATCTAGGACCAGAACACAGTAAATGTACTGTACAGTTCAGTAGAGGTTGTCCTTAGGCACAGATCTAGGATCAGCTTACCCAACCCAAAACCAAAACTTAAAGGCTATCCATGATTGGTACATCCAGTTTTTTTACTTTTAAATTATTGATTTATTGCTCTTGGTTCTTGTAGATTATAACTTAAAACTGCCTTGTGACCAGGTCAGCTGTCGTTCCCCATCAGAACATTGTAGACTATAACTTAAAACTGCCTTGTGACCAGGTCAACAGTCGTTCCCCATCAGAACATTGTAGAATATAACTTAAAACTGCCTTGTGACCAGGTCAACAGTCGTTCCCCATCAGAACATTGTAGAATATAACTTAAAAGTGCCTTGTGACCAGGTCAGCTGTCGTTCCCCATCAGAACATTGTAGAATATAACTTAAAACTGCCTTGTGACCAGGTCAGCTGTCGTTCCCCATCAGAACATTGTAGAATATAACTTAAAACTGCCTTGTGACCAGGTCAGCTGTCGTTCCCCATCAGAACATTGTAGAATATAACTTAAAACTGCCTTGTGACCAGGTCAGCTGTCGTTCCCCATCAGAACATTGTAGAATATAACTTAAAACTGCCTTGTGACCAGGTCAGCTGTCGTTCCCCATCAGAACATTGTAGAATATAACTTAAAACTGCCTTGTGACCAGGTCAGCTGTCGTTCCCCATCAGAACATTGTAGAATATAACTTAAAACTGCCTTGTGACCAGGTCAGCTGTCGTTCCCCATCAGAACATTGTAGAATATAACTTAAAACTGCCTTGTGACCAGGTCAGCTGTCGTTCCCCATCAGAACATTGTAGAATATAACTTAAAACTGCCTAACTTAAAACTGTGACCAGGTCAGCTGTCGTTCCCCATCAGAACATTGTAGAATATAACTTAAAACTGCCTTGTGACCAGGTCAGCTGTCGTTCCCCATCAGAACATTGTAGAATATAACTTAAAACTGCCTTGTGACCAGGTCAGCTGTCGTTCCCCATCAGAACATTGTAGAATATAACTTAAAACTGCCTTGTGACCAGGTCAGCTGTCGTTCCCCATCAGAACATTGTAGAATATAACTTAAAACTGCCTTGTGACCAGGTCAGCTGTCGTTCCCCATCAGAACATTGTAGAATATAACTTAAAACTGCCTTGTGACCAGGTCAGCTGTCGTTCCCCCATCAGAACATTGTAGAATATAACTTAAAACTGCCTTGTGACCAGGTCAGCTGTCGTTCCCCATCAGAACATTGTAGAATATAACTTAAAACTGCCCTGTGACCAGGTCAGCTGTCGTTCCCCCATCAGAACATTGTAGAATATAACTTAAAACTGCCTTGTGACCAGGTCAGCTGTCGTTCCCCATCAGTACCCCAACTATAAGCTTGTTTTCACTCCATTGTTTGTCCACGATGTAAAGGTTTAAAACCTGGTTAAAAGTATCATGTTGATCTCATGGATGGTCAGTCCTTACATCCAGAGATCCATCTGTGATGTGGTTCAATCTATCCAGGCCCATCCCTCAGCTGTTAACCACAACAAGATGACCTGTTAGTTGCTTTATAAATCCCAGACTGCCCCTTTAAGGTTCCACCCTAGAACTTGGTCTCAGAGTAACCATGGAGATTCAGTAGAGTCTTAAAACAATCTACACAACGTCTACATTCAATGTTGTGTGTTTTATATTCTATTCTGTTGCACTTTGACAAGTTGTGTATTTTATACTTTTAAAGAATGTACCATTTTCATGTCCTTTATCAACACCGTTCTGAATGTAAGCACTTAGTGTTGTACTTGACTGTGTACTCTGGAGTGTGTGTGTGTGTGTGTGTGTGTGTGTGTGTGTGTGTGTGTGTGTGTGTGTGTGTGTGTGTGTGTGTGTGTGTGTGTGTGTGTGTGTGTGTGTGTGTGTGTGTGTGTGTGTGTGTGTGTGTGTGTGTGTGTGTGTGTGTGTGAGAGAGAGAGGGTATGTTTCGGTAGCTTTAGCCACAATAAAACGTTGCTACAAATAACCTACTGTAGATGTCTTCTTACCACACACACACACACACACACACACACACACACACACACACACACACACACACACACACACACACACACACACACACACACACACACACACACACACACACACACACACACACACACACACACACACACACACACACACACACACACACACACACATGCAAACACAAACACAGACAGACACACACACACACACACACACACACGCAAACACAAACACATACACATACATGTGTGTACACGTATATGTATGTGTGTGTGTGTTTGCATGTGTCTGTGTGTTGCTAACCTTTTGTAAAGACATCCACATTCACACAGTGATATGAATCATATAGATCCATGATAGCATGATGTGCAGGTCTAGTTGTGTCGAACCTGAATGTGTTGAGGCCTACTCAGACCAGGGTGAGTGTCCACCCTGAGATCCCTTCTCTAATGATTTCTGTCTTCCCTCACTTTCTATACAGTAGATCCCTTCTCTATTGACTTCTGTCCTACTTCACTTTCTATACAGTAGATCCCTTCTCTAATGACTTCTATCCTACTTCACATTCTATACAGTAGATCCCTTCTCTAATGACTTCTGTCCTACTTCACATTCTATACAGTAG
The DNA here is from genome assembly GCF_021184085.1 of Oncorhynchus gorbuscha. NCBI lineage: Eukaryota > Metazoa > Chordata > Actinopteri > Salmoniformes > Salmonidae > Oncorhynchus > Oncorhynchus gorbuscha. Next base: position 161,844 of record NW_025745985.1, on the reverse strand, counting down.
ATCCCTTCTCTAATGACTTCTGTCCTACTTCACATTCTATACAGTAGATCCCTTCTCTAATGACTTCTGTCCTACTTCACATTCTATACAGTAGATCCCTTCTCTAATGACTTCTGTCCTACTTCACATTCTATACAGTAGATCCCTTCCCTAATGACTTCTGTCCTACTTCACATTCTATACAGTAGATCCCTTCCCTAATGACTTCTGTCCTCCTTCATTTGGGATGTACACATTGCCTTAAAAGAGCCTATGCTTAAAGTGGTTGTCTGGTTGAAGAACTCTCTCTCAGTCTCTCTCTCTCTATCGTGAGAGTACAGAGAGAGAGAGGGGGGAAAGAGAGAGGGGGCGTGCTCTAACAGAAAGGGGGTGTGGGGAGGAGAGCTAAATCGTTATTTTCTAACTCCACGTGGTTCACACTGAGAGGTGTCTCTCTAAGAGAGAGAGAATATTGTATTTATTTTCTCACCATTTATCATACGGAATAAAAACCTTGTTAAACTGGGGTTTTCTTCAATCTGAATTCAGTAAAACAGATTTAATTTCAGACTGATTCTTCTTGTGGGACTAGTTCTATTAGGATCCTACTAGTTGTCTGGTGAGGATATAATACCAGTCTGTCTCTGAGATGGAGTCCAGAACTCTTCTACTTGTTCTGGGTGAGTCCAACCTTCTATATCTTTGGAACTTGACGATCTTGTGTGTGTGTGTGTTTGTGCGTAGTGTGTGTTTGTGTGTGTTTGTGCGTAGTGTGTGTTTGTGTGTGTGAGAGACTGAGTCTAACATTTTGCTTTTTAAATCCCAGACTGCCCCTTTAAGGTTCCACCCTAGAACTTGGTCTCAGAGTAACCATGGAGTCTTAAAACAATCTGAAAAAAGTCTTCATTCAATGTTATATGTTTTATATTCTATTCTGTTGCACTTTGACAAGTTGTGTATTTTATACTTTTAAAGAATGTACCATTTCCAAGACATTTTATCAAGCATTCTGAATGTAAGCACTTAGTGTTGTACTTGACTGTGTACTCTGTAGTGTGTGTGTGTGAGAGAGAGAGAGAGAGAGAGAGAGAGAGAGAGAGAGAGAGAGAGAGAGAGAGAGAGAGAGAGAGAGAGAGAGAGAGGGACAGAGAGAGAGAGAGAGAGAGAGAGAGAGAGAGAGAGACAGAGACAGAGAGAGAGAGAGGGGGACAGAGAGAGAGAGAGAGGAGAGAGAGAGAGAGAGAGAGGGAGAGAGAGAGAGAGAGAGAGAGAGAGAGAGAGAGAGAGAGAGAGAGAGAGAGAGAGAGAGAGAGAGAGAGAGAGAGAGAGAGAGAGAGAGAGAGAGAGAGAGAGAGAGAGAGGGGGGGGACATACAGACATACAGACAGACAGACAGACAGACAGACAGACAGACAGACAGACAGACAGACAGACAGACAGACAGACAGACAGACAGACAGACAGACAGACAGACAGACAGACAGACAGACAGACAGACAGACAGACAGACAGACAGACAGACAGACAGACAGACAGACACGAGAGAGAGAGATTTATGTATGTTTCGGTAGCTTTAGCCACAATAAAACGTTGCTACATTTAACCTACTGTAGATGTCATCTTACTATACATGCACATACACTATATATATACAGAGAGTGAAGTAGGACAGAAATCATTAGAGAAGGGATCTACTGTATAGAAAGTGAGGGAAGACAGAAGACAATAGAGAAGGGATCTCAGGGTGGACACTCACCCTGGTCTGAGTAGGCCTCAACACATTCAGGTTCGACACAACTAGACCTGCACATCCTGCTATCATGGATCTATATGATTCATATCACTGTGTGAATGTGGATGTCTTTACAAAAGGTTAGCAACACACTCATATACACACACATACATATACATGTACACACACACACAACTAGACCTGCACATACTGCTATATACATATATTCATATCACATACACACACATACATATACATGTACACACACACACATACACATACATATACACATATACACATACACACATACACACACATACATATACATGTACACACACACACATACACATACATATACACATATACACATACACACACACATACATATACATGTACACACACACACACACACATACACAGAATCCAGCTCTGACTCATTCAGGGACTCTCCAAATAGCCAACTAGTGTCAGTCCTGTTACTGTGTTGCTTCCTGGAAACAGTGATATTCTGACAGATAAATAACAGAACAAACCCTGAACATTGTACTACATCTATAACATCCATAACACAACTACCTGAACATAGTACTGCATCCATAACACAACTACCTGAACATAGTACTACATCCATAACATAACTACCTGAACATAGTACTACATCCATAACATCATAACACAACTACCTGAACATAGTACTACATCCATAACATAACTACCTGAACATAGTACTACATCCATAACATAACTACCTGAACATAGAACTACATCCATAACATAACTACCTGAACATAGTACTACATCTATAACATCATAACACAACTACCTGAACATAGTACTACATCTATAACATCATAACACAACTACCTGAACATAGTACTACATCTATAACATAACTACCTGAACATAGCATTACATCCATAACATAACTACCTGAACATAGTACTACATCCATAACATCATAACACAACTACCTGAACATAGTACTACATCCATAACATAATTACCTGAACATAGCATTACATCCATAACATAACTACCTGAACATAGTACTACATCCATAACATCATAACACAACTACCTGAACATAGTACTACATCCATAACATAATTACCTGAACATAGAACTACATCCATAACATAAACTACCTGAACATAGTACTACATCCATAACATAACTATGAACATAGTACTACATCCATAACATAACTCCTGAACATAGTACACATCCATAACATCTATAACATAGGCATATATTATTATAGTATTACATCCATAACATAACTACCTGAACATAGTACTACATCCATAACATAACTACCTGAACATAGTACTACATCCATAACATAACTACCTGAACATAGTACTACATCCATAACATCATAACACAACTACCTGAACATAGTACTACATCCATAACATAACTACCTGAACATAGTACTACATCCATAACATCATAACACAACTACCTGAACATAGTACTACATCCATAACATAACTACCTGAACATAGTACTACATCCATAACATCATAACACAACTACCTGAACATAGTACTACATCCATAACATAATAACACAACTACCTGAACATAGTACTACATCCATAACATCCATAACACAACTACCTGAACATAGTACTACATCCATAACATAACTACCTAACATAGTACTACATCCATGAATAACTACCTGAACATAGCACATCCATAACATTGAACATAGAACTACATCCATAACATCATCATCACTACTATCATAGAACTACATAGTCCATAACAGCATACCACATAGTACTTCCATACATAACTACTGAACATAGCTTCTGACATCAAAGCAGGGTTACCTGAACATAGTCCTACATCCATAGACCAGATGCTGCTGGAAGTGGTACTGGATCCATAACATCCAGTAACTCCCTGGACATGGGAGACCAGATGCTGCTGGAACATAGTGTACATCCATAACCAGTAACACCCTGGATAGGACTACCAGATGCTGCTGGAACATGGTGTTGGATCCAGTAAGTCCCTGGATGGGAGACCAGATGCTGCTGGACATGGTGTTGGATCCATAAGTCCCTGGACTGGGCTGAACATAGTATGCTCCTGGAAGTGGTGTTGGAGGGCCATCTATAACATTACCTGAACATAGTTTTAAATAAAATCCCAAAACCCCAAACATCGATTGGGGACACTTCCCTGTGTAGGGTGCTACATCTTTCACATGGGATGTTAAACATGTCCTGACTCCCTGAGGTCATTAAATAGCTCCCATAACACAATCGTAAGAGTAGGGGTGTTTATCCCGGTGTCCTGGTTAAATTCCCAATCTGGCCCTCATACCATCATGGTCACCTAATCATCCCCAGTTTACAACTGGCTCATTCATCCCCCTCCTCTCCCCTGTAACTATTCCCCAGGTAGTTGCTGTAAATGAGAATGTGTTCTCAGTCAATTTACCTGGTAAAATAACAAACCCCCAAAAATATATATACATTTTTTTAAATCATCATCATCACTACTATCACCATCATCACTACTATCATCATCACCATCACTACTATCATCATCATCACTACTATCATCATCATCACTACTATCATCATCTACATCATCATCATCACTACTATCATCACTACATCATCACATCATCACTACTATCTATCATCATCATATCACTACTATCATCACTCACTACCATCATCATCATCATCATACTATCATCATCATCACTACTATCATCATCATCATCACTACTATCATCATCATCACTACTATCATCATCATCACTACTATCATCATCATCACTCATCTACTATCATCATCATCACTACTATCATCATCATCACTACTATCATCATCATCATCATACTATCATCATCATCACTACTATCATCATCATCACTACTATCATCATCATCACTACTATCATCATCATCATCATCATCACTACTATCACCATCATCACTACTATCATCATCATCATACATCATCACTATCATCATCACTATCATCATCATCATCATCATCACTACTATCATCATCTACTATCATCATCATCACTACTATCATCATCATCACTCTATCATCATCATCACTACTATCATCATCATCACTACTATCATCATCACCATTATCACTACTATCATCATCATCATCATCATCACTACTATCATCATCATCATCATCATCACTCACTATCATCATCATCACTACTATCATCATCATCATCATCATCATCATCTATCATCATCATCACTCATCATCATCACTATCATCATCATCATCATCATCATCATCATCACTATCATCATCATCACTCATCATCATCATCATCATCATCATCACTACTATCATCATCATCACTACTATCATCATCATCATCATCATCACTACTATCATCATCATCACTCACTATCATCATCATCACTATCACTCATCATCATCATCATCACTACTATCATCATCATCATCATCATCACTACTATCATCATCATACTATCATCATCATCATCATCATCATCACTACATCATCATCATCATCATCATCATCATCATCATCATCATCATCATCATCATCATCATCATCATCATCATCATCATCATCATCATCACTACTATCATCATCATCACTACTATCATCATCATCACTACTATCATCATCATCATCACTACATCATCATCATATCATCATCATCATCATCACTCATCATCATCATATCATCATCATCATCATCACATCATCATCATCATCATATCATCATCATCACTATCATCATCATCATCACTACTATCATCATCATCACTACTCATCACTCATCATCACTACTATCATCATCATCATCATCACTATCATCATCATCATCATCATCATCATCATCATCATCATCACATCATCATCATCACTCATCATCATCACTACATCATCATCATACTATCATCATCACTACTATCATCATCATCATCATCATCATCACTACTATCATCATCATCATCATCATATCATCATCATCATCACTATCATCATCATCATCATCATCATCATCATCATCATCATCATACTATCATCATCATCATACATCATCATCATCATCATCATCACTACATCATCATCATACTATCATCATCATCATCATCACTATCATCATCATCACCATCATCACTACTATCATCATCATCACATCATCATCATCATATCATCATCATCATCATCACTACTATCATCATCATCATCACTACTATCATCATCATCATCTATCATCATCATCATCATCACTACTATCATCATCATCACATCATCATCATCATCATCATCATCATCATCATCATCATCATCATCACTATCATCATCATCACTACTATCATCATCATCACTACTATCATCATCATCACTACTATCATCATCATCACTACTATCATCATCATCTCATCATCATCATCATCATCATCACTACTCACATCACTCATCATCATCATCATACTATCATCATCATCACTACTATCATCATCACTACTATCATCATCATCATCATCACTACTATCATCATCATCATCATCATCACTCACATCATCATCACCATCATCATCATCATCACTACTATCATCATCATCACTATCATCATCATCATCATCATCACTACATCACATCATCACTACTATCATCATCATCATCACTACTATCATCATCATCATCATCATACTATCATCATCATCACACTACTCATCATCATCATCATCATCATCATCATCATCATCATCATCATCATCATCATCATCTATCATCATCATCACTCATCATCATCATCATCATCATCATCATCATCATCATCATCATCATCACTATCATCATCATCATCATCACTACATCATCATCATCATCACATCATCATCATCACTACTATCATCATCATCATCATCATCACTACTATCATCATCATCACTACTATCATCATCATCATCATCATCATCATCACTACATCATCATCATCATCACTATCATCATCATCATCATCATCATCATCATCATCATCATCATCATCATCACTATCATCATCATCATCATCATCACTACTCATCATCATCACTACTATCATCATCATCACTACTATCATCATCATCACTACTATCATCATCATCATCATCATACTATCATCATCATCACTACTATCATCATCATCACTACTATCATCATCACTACATCACTCATCATCATCATCATCATCACTCATCATCATCACTACTATCATCATCATCACTACTATCATCATCATCACTACTATCATCATCATCACTACTATCATCATCATCATCATCATCACTATCTATCATCATCACTACTATCATCATCATCACTATCATCATCACTATCATCATCATCATCACATCATCATCATCATCATCATCATCATCATCATCACTACTCATCATCATCACTACTATCATCATCATCATCATCATCATCACTACTATCATCATCTATCATATCATCATCATCACTACTATCATCATCATCATCTCACTATCATCATCATCATATCATCATCATCATCACTACTATCATCATCATCATCATCATCATCATCATCACTACTATCATCATCATCATCATCATCACTATCATCATCATCATCATCATCATCATCACTACTATCATCATCATCACTATCATCATCATCATCACTATCATCATCATCATCATCATCATCATCATCATCATCATCATCATCATCATCATCACATCATCATATCACTACATCATCATCATCATCATCATCATCATCATCATCATCATCATCATCACTACTATCATCATCATCACTACTCATCATCATCATCATCTATCATCATCATCACTACTCATCATCATCACTCATCATCATCATCATCATCATCTACTCATCATCATCACTACTATCATCATCATCACTACTATCATCATCATCACTACTATCATCATCATCATCATCATCATCATCATCACTACTATCATCATCATCATCACTACTATCATCATCATCATACTATCATCATCATCATCATCATCATCATCATCACTATCATCATCATCACCATCATCACTACTATCATCATCATCACTACTATCATCATCATCATCATCATCATCATCATCACATCATCACTACTATCATCATCATCATCATCACTATCATCATCATCATCATCATCACTACTATCATCATCATCACTACTATCATCATCATCATCATCACTACTACCACATCATCATCACTATCATCATCATCATCATCATCATCATCATCATCACTACTATCATCATCATCATCACTACTATCACCATCATCATCACTACTATCATCATCATCATCATCACTACTATCATCATCATCACTACTATCATCATCATCACTACTATCATCATCATCATCATCATCATCATCATCATCACTACTATCATCATCATCATCATCACTACATCATCATCATCATCACTATCATCATCATCACTACTATCATCATCATCATCATCATCTCATCATCATCATCATCATCATCATCATCACTATCATCATCATCATCACTACTATATCATCATCATCATCATCACTACTATCATCATCATCATCTATCATCTATCATCACCATCATCACTACTATCATCATCATCATCATCACACTACTATCATCATCATCATCATCTATCTATCATCATCATCATCATACTATCATCATCATCACTCATCATCATCATCATCATCATCATCATCATCACTACATCATCATCATCACTATCATCATCACTACATCATCACTACTCATCATCATCATCATCATCATCATCATCACTACTATCATCATCATCATCACTACTATCACTCATCACTCATCACACATCATCATCATCACTATCATCATCATCATCATCATCATCATCATCATCATCATCATCATCATCACTACTATCATCATCATCACTACACTATCATCATCATCATCATCATCATCACTACTATCATCATCATCACTCATCATCATCATCATCATCTACTATCATCATCATCACTACTATCATCATCATCATCACTACTATCATCATCATCATCACTACTATCTCATACATCATCATCATCACTATCATCATCATCATCATCATCATCATCACATATCATCATCATCATCATCATCATCATCACTACTATCATCATCATCATCTATCATCATCACTACTATCATCATCATCACTACATCATCATCATCATCATCATCATCATCATCATCATCATCACTACTATCACATCATCACTACTATCATCATCATCATCATCACTACATCACCATCATCTACTATCATCATCATCATCATCATCATCATCTACTATCATCATCATCATCATCATCATCACTACTATCATCATCATCATCCATCATCACTACATCATCATCATCATCACTACTATCATCATCATCACTACTATCATCATCATCATCATCATCTCATCATCATCATCATCATCATCATCATCATCATCATCATCATCATCATCATCACTCTATCATCATCATCATCATCATCATATCATCATCATCATCATCATCACTATCATCATCATCATCATCACTACTATCATCATCATCACTACTATCATCATCATCATCATCATCTACTATCATCATCATCACTATCATATCATCATCATCATCATCATCATCATCATCATCATCATCACTATATCATCATCATCATCATCATATCATCATCATCATCATCATCACTACATCATCATCACTACTACTATCATCATCATCATCATCATCACTATCATCATCATCATCACTACTATCATCATCATCCATCATCATCATCATCATATTATTATTATATCATCATCATCATCATCATCATTATTATCATCATCATCATTATTATTATCATCATCATTATTATCATCATCATCATCATCATCACATATCATCATCATCATCACTACTATCATCATCATCACTACTATCATCATCATCATCACTATCATCATCATCATCATACTATCATCATCATCACTACTATTACCATCATCACTATCATCATCATCATCACTACTATCATCATCATCATACCTGAACATAGTACTACATCCATAACATCCATAACACAACTACCTGAACATAGTACTACATCCATAACATCCATAACACAACTACCTGAACATAGAACTACATCCATAACATCCATAACACAACTACCTGAACATAGCATTACATTACTATCATCATCATCATCATCACTACTATCATCGTCATAGTATGCAGCATACCACCTTGCATACCACTGCTGGATTGCTTCTGAAGCAAAGCAGGGTTGGTCCTGGTCAGTCCCTGGATGGGAGACCAGATGCTGCTGGAAGTGGTGTTGGAGGGCCAGTAAGTCCCTGGATGGGAGACCAGATGCTGCTGGAAGTGGTGTTGGAGGGCCAGTAAGTCCCTGGATGGGAGACCAGATGCTGCTGGAAGTGGTGTTGGAGGGCCAGTAAGTCCCTGGATGGGAGACCAGATGCTGCTGGAAGTGGTGTTGGAGGGCCAGTAAGTCCCTGGATGGGCGACCAGATGCTGCTGGAAGTGGTGTTGGAGGGCCAGTAGGAAGCATTCCGGTCAAATGTTTTAAATAAAATCCCAAAACCCCAAGGCAGCGATTGGGGACACTTCCCTGTGTAGGGTGCCGTCTTTCGGATGGGATGTTAAACGGGTGTCCTGACTCCCTGAGGTCATTAAAGCTCCCATGGCACTTATCGTAAGAGTAGGGGTGTTTATCCCGGTGTCCTGGTTAAATTCCCAATCTGGCCCTCATACCATCATGGTCACCTAATCATCCCCAGTTTACAACTGGCTCATTCATCCCCCTCCTCTCCCCTGTAACTATTCCCCAGGTAGTTGCTGTAAATGAGAATGTGTTCTCAGTCAATTTACCTGGTAAAATAACAAACCCCCAAAAAATATATATACATTTTTTTAAATCATCATCATCACTACTATCACCATCATCACTACTATCATCATCACCATCACTACTATCATCATCATCACTACTATCATCATCATCACTACTATCATCATCATCATCATTATCATCACTACTATCATCATCATCACTACTATCATCATCATCACTACTATCATCATCACCATTATCATCACTACTACCATCATCATCATCACTACTATCATCATCATCACTACTATCATCATCACCATCATCACTACTATCATCATCATCATCACTACTATCATCATCATCACTACTATCATCATCATCACTACTATCATCATCATCACTACTATCATCATCATCACTACTATCATCATCATCACTACTATCATCATCATCATCATACTATCATCATCATCACTACTATCATCATCATCATCATCATCACTACTATCATCATCATCACTACTATCATCATCATCATCACTACTATCATCATCATCATCATCATCATCACTACTATCATCATCATCATCATCACTACTATCATCATCATCATCATCATCACTACTATCATCATCATCACTACTATCATCATCATCATCATCACTACTATCACCATCATCATCATCATATGGCATCATCATATCATCATCATCATCATCACTATCATCATCATCACTACTATCACCATCATCACTACTATCATCATCATCATCATCATCACTACTATCATCATCATCATCATCATCATCATCATCATCATCATCATCACTACTATCACCATCATCATCATCATCACTATCATCACCATCATCACTACTATCATCATCATCATCATCATCATCATCATTATCATCATATTATCATCATCATTACTATTATTATTATCATCATCATCATCATCATCATCATCATCATCATCATCATCATCATCACTACTATCATCATCATCATCATCATCATCATCATCATCATCATCATCACTACTATCATCATCATCATCATCATCATCATCATCATCATCATCATCATCATCATCATCATCATCATCATCATCATCATCATCATCATCACTATCATCATCATACTATCATCATCATCATATCATCATCATCATCATCATCATCACTACTATCATCATCATCATCATTATCATCACTATCATCATCATCATCACTACTATCATCATCATCATCATCATCATCATCATCATCATACTATCACTACATCATCATCATCATCACTATCATCATCATCATCATCATCACTATTATCATCATCATCACTACTATCATCATCATCATCATCACTACTACATCATCATCATCACTACTATCATCATCATCATCATCATCATCACTACTATCATCATCATCACTACTATCATCATCATCACTACTATCATCATCATCATCACTACTATCATCATCATCATCATCATCACTATCATCATCATCATCATCACTACTATCATCATCATCATCATCATCATCATCATCATCATCATCATCATCACTACTATCATCATCACTACTATCATCATCATCATCACTACTATCATCATCATCATCATCATTACTACTATCATCATCATCATCATCACTACTATCATCATCATCACTACTATCATCATCATCACTACTATCATCATCATCACTACTATCATCATCATCACTACTATTACCATCATCACTACTATCATCATCATCACTACTATCATCATCATCATACCTGAACATAGTACTACATCCATAACATCCATAACACAACTACCTGAACATAGTACTACATCCATAACATCCATAACACAACTACCTGAACATAGAACTACATCCATAACATCCATAACACAACTACCTGAACATAGCATTACATTACTATCATCATCATCATCATCACTACTATCATCGTCATAGTATGCAGCATACCACCTTGCATACCACTGCTGGATTGCTTCTGAAGCAAAGCAGGGTTGGTCCTGGTCAGTCCCTGGATGGGAGACCAGATGCTGCTGGAAGTGGTGTTGGAGGGCCAGTAAGTCCCTGGATGGGAGACCAGATGCTGCTCGAAGTGGTGTTGGAGGGCCAGTAAGTCCCTGGATGGGAGACCAGATGCTGCTGGAAGTGGTGTTGGAGGGCCAGTAAGTCCCTGGATGGGATCATCACCAGATGCTGCTGGAAGTGGTGTTGGAGGGCCAGTAAGTCCCTGGATGGGCACCAGATGCTGCTGGAAGTGGTGTTGGAGGGCCAGTAGGAAGCATTCCGGTCAAATGTTTTAAATAAAATCCCAAAACCCCAAGGCAGCGATTGGGGACACTTCCCTGTGTAGGGTGCCGTCTTCCGGATGGGATGTTAAACGGGTGTCCTGACTCCCTGAGGTCATTAAAGCTCCCATGGCACTTATCGTAAGAGTAGGGGTGTTTATCCCGGTGTCCTGGTTAAATTCCCAATCTGGCCCTCATACCATCATGGTCACCTAATCATCCCCAGTTTACAACTGGCTCATTCATCCCCCTCCTCTCCCCTGTAACTATTCCCCAGGTAGTTGCTGTAAATGAGAATGTGTTCTCAGTCAATTTACCTGGTAAAATAACAAACCCCCAAAAAATATATATACATTTTTTTAAATCATCATCATCACTACTATCACCATCATCACTACTATCATCATCACCATCACTACTATCATCATCATCATCACTACTATCATCATCATCACTACTATCATCATCATCACTACTATCATCATCACTACTATCATCATCATCACTACTATCATCATCACTACTATCATCATCATCACTACTATCATCATCATCATCATCATCATCACTACTACTATCATCATCATCATCACTATCATCATCATCATCATCACTATCATCATCATCATCATCATCATCATCACTACATCATCATCATCATCATCACTACTATCATCATCATCATCATCATACTATCATCATCATCACTACTATCATCATCATCACTACTATCATCATCACCATTATCATCACTACTATCATCATCACCATTATCATCACTACTCATCATCATCATCATCATCATCACTATATCATCATCATCACTACTATCATCATCATCATCATCATCATCACTATCATCATCATCACTACATATCATCATCATCATCTATATCATCATCATCATCATCATCATACTATCATCATCATCATCATCATCATCATCTACTATCATCATCATCACTATCATCATCATCACCATCATCATCATCACTATCATCATCATCATCTATCATCATCATCATCTATCTATCATCATCATCACCATCATCATCATCATCATCATCATCATCATCATCATCATCATCATCTATCACCATCATCATCATCATCATCATCATCATCATCATCATCACTACTATCATCATCATCATCATCACCACTCATCACTACTATCATCATCATCACTACTATATCATCATCATCATCATCATCACTACTATCATCATCATCATCATCATCACTACTATCATCATCATCACTACTATCATCATCATCATCATCATCATCACTACTATCATCATCATCACTATCATCATCATCACACTATCATCATCATCATCACTACTATCATCATCATCATCATCATCATCATCATCTACTATCATCATCACCATCATCATCATACTATCATCATCATCATCATCATCATCATCATCATCATCATCATATCATCACTACTATCATCATCATCATCATCACTACTCATCATCATCATCACTACTATCATCATCATCATCATCACCATCATCATCACCATCATCATCATACTTATCATCATCATCATCATCATCACTACATCATCATCATCATCATCATCATCATCATCACATATCATCATCATCACATACTATCATCATCATCATCATCATCATCATCATCATCACTATCATATCATCATCATCATCATCATCATCATCATCATCATCATCATCATCATCATACTATCATCATCATCATCACTATCACCATATCATCATCATCATCATCACTACTATCATCATCATCACTACTATCATCATCATCACTACTATCATCATCATCATCATCATCATCATCATCATCTATCATATCATCATCATCATCATCATCATCATCATCATCATCATCATCATCACTACATCATCATCATCATCACACTACTATCATCATCATCATCATCTACTATCATCATCATCATCATCACTATCATATCATCACTACATCATCATCATCACCATCATCATCATCATCATCATCATCACTATCATCACCATCATCACTACTATCATCATCATCATCACTACTATCATCATCATCACTACTATCATCATCATCACACTATCATCATCACACTACTATCATCATCACTATCATCTATCATCATCATCACATCATCATCATCATCATCACTACTATCATCATCATCATACATCATATCATCATCATCATCACTACTATCATCCATCATCACTATCTATCATCATCATACTATCATCATCATCATCATACTATCATCATCATCATCATCATCATCATCACATCATCACCATCATCATCATCATCACTACTATCATCATCATCACTATCATCATCATCATCATCATCATCACTACTATCACCATCATCATCACTACTATCATCATCATCATCACTACTATCACCATCATCACTACTATCATCATCATCATCACTACTATCATCATCATCACTACTATCACCATCATCACTACTATCATCATCATCATCATCATCACTACTATCATCATCATCATCATCATCATCATCATCACTATCACCATCATCATCATCATCACTACTATCACCATCATCACTACTATCATCATCATCATCATCATCATCATCATCATCATCATCATCATCATCATCATATCACCATCATCACTACTATCATCATCACTACATCATCATCATCATACTATCATCATATCATCATCATCATCATCATCACTATCATCATCATCATCACATCATCATCATCATCATCACACATCATCATCATCATCATCATCATCACATCATCACTATCATCATCATCACTCATCATATCATCATCATCATCATCATCATCATCATCATCATCACATCATCATCATCACTACTATCATCATCATCATCATCATCTACTATCATCATCATCACTACTATCATCATCATCACTACTATCATCATCATCACTATATCATATTATCATCACTACTACTATCATCATCATCATCATCATCACACTACTATCATCATCATCATCACTATATCATCATCATCATCACTACTATCATCATCATCACTATCACTATCATCATCACTACTATTATCATCATCATCATCATCATCATCATCATTATCTATCATCATCATCATATCATATATCATATCATCATCATCATCACTATCATCATCATCATCATACTCATCATCATCATCATCATCTATCATCATCTATCATCATCATCACTATCATATCATCATCATCATCATCACTACTATCATCATCATCATATCATCATCATCACCATCATCACTACATCATCATCACTATATCATCATCATCATCATCATACATCATCATCATCATCATCATCACTACTATCATCATCATATCATCATCATCATCATCATCATCTACTATCATCATCATCATCATCTATATCATCATCATCACTCATCATATCATCATCATACTATCATCATCATCATCACTATCATCATCATCACTACTATCATCATCATCACTACATCATCATCACTACTATCATCATCATCATCATCATCACTACTATCATCATCATCATCACTACTATCATCATCATCATCATCACTACTATCATCATCATCACTACTATCATCATCATCATACTATCATCATCATCATCATCATCATCATCATCATCATCACTATCATCATCATCATCATCATCATCACTACATCATCATCATCACTATCATCATCATCATCATCATCATCATCACTACTCATCATCATCATCATCATATCATCATCATCACTCATCATCATCATCATCATCATCACTACTATCATCATCATCATCATACTATCATCATCATCATCATATCATCATCATCACCATCACTACTATCATCATCATCATCATCAACTACTATCATCATCATCATTACCATATCATCATCATCATCACTACTCATCATCATCACTCATCATCATCATCATCACTACTATCATCATCATCATCACTACTATCATCATCATCATATCATCATCATCATCATCACATCATCATCATCATCATCATCATCATCATCACTACTATCATCATCATCATCATCATCATCATCATCACTACTATCATCATCATCCATCATCATCATCATCATCACTATATCATCATCATCATCATCATCATCATCATCATCATCATCACTACTATCATCATCATCACTACTATCATCCATCATCACTACTATCATCATCATCACTACTATCATCATCATCATCATCATCATCATACTATCATCATCATCATCACTACTATCATCATCATCATCATCATCACTCATCATACTCATCACTACTATCATCATCACACTACTATCATCATCACATCATCATCATACTATCATCATCATCATCTACTATCATCATCATCATCATCATCATCATCACTACTATCATCATCATCATCATCACTACTATCATCATCATCACTACTATCATCATCATCACTCATCATCATCATCCATCATCACTACTATCATCATCATCATCATCATCACTACTATCATCATCATCACTACTATCATCATCATCATCATCATCATCATCATCATCATCACTACATCACTATCTATCATCATCATCATCATCACTCACTATCATCATCATCATCATCATCATCATCATCATCATCATCATCATCATCACTATCATCATCATCATACATCATCATCATCATCATCATACATCATCATCATCATCACATCATCATCATCATCATCACTACTCATCATCATCATCACTACTATCATCATCACTACTCATCATCATCATCATCATCATCACATCACTACTATCATCATCATCACTATCATCATCATCATCACTATCATCATCATCATCATCATCATATCATCATCATCACATCATCATCATCACTACTATCATCATCATCATCATCATCATCACTACTATCACTACATCATCATCATCATCATCATCATCATATCATCATCATCATCACTCATCATCATCATCACTATCATCATCATCATCATCACTACTATCATCATCATCACTACTATCATCATCATCATCACTACTATCATCATCATCACTACTATCATCATCATCATCATCATCATATCATCATCATCATCATCATATATCATCATCATCACTACTATCATCATCATCATCATCACTACTATCATCATCATCACTACTATCATCATCATCATCACTCATCATATCATCATCATCATCATCACTACTCATCATCATCATCATCATCATCATATCATCATCATCATCATCATCATCATCACTATCATCATCATACTACTATCATCATCATCAATCATCATCATCATCATCACATACTATCATCATCATCACATACTATCATCATCATCATCTATCATCATCATCACTACTATCATCATCATCATCATCATCATCATCATCATCATCATCATCATCATCATACTATCATCATCATCACTACTATCATCATCATCATCATCATCACTACTATCATCATCATCATCATCATCATCATCACTATCATCATCATCATCATCATCATCATCACTACTATCATCATCATCATCATCATCATCATCATCATCATCATCATCATCACTCATATCATCATCATCACTACATCATCATCATATCATCATCATCATCATCATCACTATCATCATCATCATCACTCATACATCATCATCATCATCATCATCATATCATCATCATCATCATCATCATCATCATCATCATCATCATCATCATCATCATCATCATCATCATCATCATACTATCATCATCATACTATCATCATCATCATCATCATCATCACTACTATCATCATCATCATCATCATCATCATCATCATCTATCATCATCATCATCATCATCATCATCACTACTATCATCATCATATCATCATCATCATCATCTACTATCATCATCATCACTACTATCATCATCATCATCATCATCATCACTATCATCATCATCACTATCATCATCATCATCATCATCATCACTATCATCATCATCATCACTACTATCATCATCATCATCATCATCATCATCATCACTACTATCATCATCATCATCATCATCATCATCATCATCATCATCATCATCATCATCATCATCATCATCATCATCATCACTATATATCATCATCATCATCATCATCATCATCATCATCATCATCATCATCATCATCATCATCACTATCATCATCATCATCATCATCATCATCATCATCATCATCATCACTACTATCATCATACATCATCATCACTACTATCATCATCATCATCATATCATATCATCATCATCATCATATCATATCATCATCATCATCATACTCATCATCATCATCACATACTATCATCATCATCATCACTACTATCACTACTATCATCATCATCATCATCATCATCATACTATCATCATCATCACATATCATCATCATCATCATCTATCATCATCATCATCATCATCATCATATCTATCATCATCATCATCATCACTACTATCATCATCATCATCACTCATCATCATCATCATCACTACTATCATCATCATCATCATCATACTATCATCATCATCATCATCACTATCATCATCATCATCACTACTATCATCATCATCACTATCATCATCATCATCATCACTACTATCATCATCATCACTACTATCATCATCATCACATACTATCATCATCATCATCATCATCACTACTATCATCATCATCATCACTACTACTATCATCATCATCATCACATCATCATCATCATCTATCATCATCATCACTATCATCATCATCATCATCATCACTCATCATCATCATCACTACTATCATCATCATCACTCATCACTACTATCATCATCATCATCACTACTATCATCATCATCACTACTATCATCATCATCACTACTATCATCATCATCATCACTACTATCATCATCATCATCATCATCATCATCACTACTATCATCATCATCACTACTATCATCATCATCACTACTATCATCATCATCATCACTATATCATCATCATCACTACTATCATCATCATCATCATCACTACTATCATCATCATCATCATCATCATCACTCATCATCATCATCATCATCATCACTACTATCATCATCATCACTACTATCATCATCATCATCACTACTATCATCATCATCATCATCATCATCATCACTACTATCACCATCATCACTACTATCATCATCATCATCATCATCACTACTATCATCATCATCACTACTATCATCATCATCACTACTATCATCATCATCATCATCATCATCACTACTATCATCATCACCACTATCATCATATCATCATATCATCATCATCACTACTATCATCATCATCATCACTACTATCATCATCATCACTCACTATCATCATCATCATCATCATCATCATCATCATCATCATCATCATCATCATCATCATCATCATCATCATCATCATCATCATCATCATCATCATCATCGCCATCGTTATAACTACTATCATCATCATTAGTATCATCATTACATTTGGCTCATTCATGCCCCTCCTCTCCCCTGTAACTATATGGCATTTCTGAAGTGACTAATTATCAACTTTTAACAACAATAAAATGAATAGTAATTTGCGGAACTTGTGAATGAGCTATTGAATAAAGTTCCATAAACCAGATGCTTTAAGAATCATTAACTTGAATGTGAAATCAATGGTGGCGAATCACATCTCTGCATGTCTGGCAGACATATCAGTGTGGATGACGGATCACCACCTCAAGCTGAACCTCGGCAAGACGGAGCTGCTCTTCCTCCCGGGGAAGGACTGCCCGTTCCATGATCTCGCCATCACGGTTGACAACTCCATTGTGTCCTCCTCCCAGAGCGCTAAGAACCTTGGCGTGATCCTGGACAACACCCTGTCGTTCTCAACCAACATCAAGGCGGTGGCCCGTTCCTGTAGGTTCATGCTCTACAACATCCGCAGAGTACGACCCTGCCTCACACAGGAAGCGGCGCAGGTCCTAATCCAGGCACTTGTCATCTCCCGTCTGGATTACTGCAACTCGCTGTTGGCTGGGCTCCCTGCCTGTGCCATTAAACCCCTACAACTCATCCAGAACGCCGCAGGCCCGTCTGGTGTTCAACCTTCCCAAGTTCTCTCACGTCACCCCGCTCCTCCGCTCTCTCCACTGGCTTCCAGTTGAAGCTCGCATCCGCTACAAGACCATGGTGCTTGCCTACGGAGCTGTGAGGGGAACGGCACCTCAGTACCTCCAGGCTCTGATCAGGCCCTACACCCAAACAAGGGCACTGCGTTCATCCACCTCTGGCCTGCTCGCCTCCCTACCACTGAGGAAGTACAGTTCCCGCTCAGCCCAGTCAAAACTGTTCGCTGCTCTGGCCCCCCAATGGTGGAACAAACTCCCTCACGACGCCAGGACAGCGGAGTCAATCACCACCTTCCGGAGACGCCTGAAACCCCACCTCTTTAAGGAATACCTAGGATAGGATAAAGTAATTATTATATTATTATATTATTATTGATTATTATATAAGTAATCCTTCTCACCCCCCCTTAAAAGATTTAGATGCACTATTGTAAAGTGGCTGTTCCACTGGATGTCATAAGGTGAATGCACCAATTTGTAAGTCGCTCTGGATAAGAGCGTCTGCTAAATGACTTAAATGTAAATGTAAATGTAATGAAACACAGCATCTCTTCGCGTCGTTGAAGTCCACATCCCAACCTTCTGATTAAGCTGTTTCCCAGAACCTTCTCCCATCACCAAAGTCTAGAATCCTGAACGCTTTACCAGTCGGTACGGGTTATTAAATGTGTGAACTATGGTGAAATAAATGTTTAAATACACATTTCCCGAAAGTCACTCCCTAGTCCAGGTACTCAGTAGGACTTGCTACAAGAAATTACAAGAAGTTGGTAGAATCAGGAAAACTAGGCACCACGAAGACAATCAAATATATGCAATGTGGAGAACCAGTATTTTACTGGTGATTAAACCCATGGGCCTATAGTACAGTAGCCAGTGGAATAGACTGTATATATGCAATGTGGAGAACCAGTATTTTACTGGTGATTAAACCCATGGGCCTATAGTACAGTAGCCAGTGGAATAGACTGTATATATGCAATGTGGAGAACCAGTATTTTACTGGTGATTAAACCCATGGGCCTATAGTACAGTAGCCAGTGGAATAGACTGTATATATGCAATGTGGAGAACCAGTATTTTACTGGTGATTAAACCCATGGGCCTATAGTACAGTAGCCAGTGGAATAGACTGATATATGCAATGTGGAGAACCAGTATTTTACTGGTGATTACACCCATGGGCCTATAGTACAGTAGCCAGTGGAATAGACTGTATATATGCAATGTGGAGAACCAGTATTTTACTGGTGATTAAACCCATGGGCCTATAGTACAGTAGCCAGTGGAATAGACTGTATATATGCAATGTGGAGAACCAGTATTTTACTGGTGATTAAACCCATGGGCCTATAGTACAGTAGCCAGTGGAATAGACTGTATATATGCAATGTGGAGAACCAGTATTTTACTGGTGATTAAACCCATGGGCCTATAGTACAGTAGCCAGTGGAATAGACTGTTTATATGCAATGTGGAGAACCAGTATTTTACTGGTGATTAAACCCATGGGCCTATAGTACAGTAGCCTGTGGAATAGACTGTATATATGCAATGTGGAGGACCAGAATTTTACTGGTGATTATACCGATGGGCCTATAGTACAGTAGCCTGTGGAGAACCAGTAATAATCTACCAGCCTGGCTGACTAGTAATAATCTACCAGCTTGGCTGACTAGTAATAATCTACCAGCCTGGCTGACTAGTAATAATCTACCAGTAATAATCTACCAGCCTGGCAGACTAGTAATAATCTACCAGCCTGGCTGACTAGTAATAATCTACCAGCCTGGCAGACTAGTAATAATCTACCAGCCTGGCAGACTAGTAATAATCTACCAGCCTGGCTGACTAGTAATAATCTACCAGCCTGGCAGACTAGTAATAATCTACCAGCCTGGCAGACTAGTAATAATCTACCAGTAATAATCTACCAGCCTGGCAGACTAGTAATAATCTACCAGCCTGGCAGACTAGTAATAATCTACCAGCCTGGCAGACTAGTAATAATCTACCAGCCTGGCAGACTAGTAATAATCTACCAGCCTGGCAGACTAGTAATAATCTACCAGCCTGGCTGACTAGTAATAATCTACCAGCCTGGCTGACTAGTAATAATCTACCAGCCTGGCTGACTAGTAATAATCTACCAGCCTGGCTGACTAGTAATAATCTACCAGCCTGGCTGACTAGTAATAATCTACCAGCCTGGCTGACTAGTAATAATCTACCAGCCTGGCTGACTAGTAATAATCTACCAGCCTGGCTGACTAGTAATAATCTACCAGCCTGGCTGACTACCAGCCTGGCTGAAATAATCTAATAATCTACCAGCCTGGCTGACTAGTAATAATCTACCAGCCTGGCTGACTAGTAATAATCTACCAGCCTGGCAGACTAGTAATAATCTACCAGCCTGGCTGACTAGTAATAATCTACCAGCCTGGCCAGCCTGACTAGTAATAATCTACCAGCCTGGCTGACTAGTAATAATCTACCAGCCTGGCTGACTAGTAATAATCTACCAGCCTGGCTGACTAGTAATAATCTACCAGCCTGGCTGACTAGTAATAATCTACCAGCCTGGCTGACTAGTAATAATCTACCAGCCTGGCTGACTAGTAATAATCTACCAGCCTGGCTGACTAGTAATAATCTACCAGCCTGGCTGACTAGTAATAATCTACCAGTAATAATCTACCAGCCTGGCTGACTAGTAATAATCTACCAGCCTGGCTACCAGCCTGGCTGACTAGTAATAATCTACCAGCCTGGCTGACTAGTAATAATCTACCAGCCTGGCAGACTAGTAATAATCTACCAGCCTGGCAGACTAGTAATAATCTACCAGCCTGGCTGACTAGTAATAATCTACCAGCCTGGCAGACTAGTAATAATCTACCAGCCTGGCAGACTAGTAATAAGCCTGGCTACCAGCCTGGCTGACTAGTAATAATCTACCAGCCTGGCTGACTAGTAATAATCTACCAGCCTGGCTGACTAGTAATAATCTACCAGCCTGGCTGACTAGTAATAATCTACCAGCCTGGCTGACTAGTACTATAATCTACCAGCCTGGCTGACTAGTAATAATCTACCAGCCTGGCTGACTAGTAATAATCTACCAGCCTGGCTGACTAGTAATAATCTACCAGCCTGGCTGACTAGTAATAATCTACCAGCCTGGCTGACTAGTAATAATCTACCAGCCTGGCTGACTAGTAATAATCTACCAGCCTGGCTGACTAGTAATAATCTACCAGCCTGGCTGACTAGTAATAATCTAAGCCTGGCTAATCTACCAGCCTGGCTGACTAGTAATAATCTACCAGCCTGGCTGACTAGTAATAATCTGGCTGACTAGTAATAATCTACCAGCCTGGCTGACTAGTAATAATCTACCAGCCTGGCTGACTGGTAATAATAGTAATAATCTACCAGCCTGGCTGACTAGTAATAATCTACCAGCCTGGCTGACTAGTAATAATCTACCAGCCTGGCAGACTAGTAATAATCTACCAGTAATAATCTACCAGCCTGGCAGACTAGTAATAATCTACCAGTAATAATCTACCAGCCTGGCAGACTAGTAATAATCTACCAGTAATAATCTACCAGCCTGGCAGACTAGTAATAATCTACCAGTAATAATCTACCAGCCTGGCAGACTAGTAATAATCTACCAGCCTGGCAGACTAGTAATAATCTACCAGCCTGGCTGACTAGTAATAATCTACCAGCCTGGCTGACTAGTAATAATCTACCAGCCTGGCTGACTAGTAATAATCTACCAGCCTGGCTGACTAGTAATAATCTACCAGCCTGGCTGACTAGTAATAATCTACCAGCCTGGCTGACCAGGCTGACTAGTAATAATCTACCAGCCTGGCTGACTAGTAATAATCTACCAGCCTGGCTGACTAGTAATAATCTACCAGCCTGGCTGACTAGTAATAATCTACCAGCCTGGCTGACTAGTAATAATCTACCAGTAATAATCTACCAGCCTGGCTGACTAGTAATAATCTACCAGCCTGGCTGACTAGTAATAATCTACCAGCCTGGCAGACTAGTAATAATCTACCAGCCTGGCTGACTAGTAATAATCTACCAGCCTGGCTGACTAGTAATAATCTACCAGCCTGGCTGACTAGTAATAATCTACCAGCCTGGCTGACTAGTAATAATCTACCAGCCTGGCTGACTAGTAATAATCTACCAGCCTGGCTGACTAGTAATAATCTACCAGCCTGACTAGTAATAATCTACCAGCCTGGCAGACTAGTAATAATCTACCAGCCTGGCCTGACTAGTAATAATCTACCAGCCTGGCTGACTAGTAATAATCTACCAGCCTGGCTGACTAGTAATAATCTACCAGCCTGGCTGACTAGTAATAATCTACCAGCCTGGCTGACTAGTAATAATCTACCAGCCTGGCTGACTAGTAATAATCTACCAGCCTGGCTGACTAGTAATAATCTACCAGCCTGGCTGACTAGTAATAATCTACCAGCCTGGCTGACTAGTAATAATCTACCAGCCTGGCTGACTAGTAATAATCTACCAGCCTGGCTGACTAGTAATAATCTACCAGCCTGGCTGACTAGTAATAATCTACCAGCCTGGCAGACTAGTAATAATCTACCAGCCTGGCTGACTAGTAATAATCTACCAGCCTGGCAGACTAGTAATAATCTACCAGCCTGGCTGACTAGTAATAATCTACCAGCAATAATCTACCAGCCTGGCTGACTAGTAATAATCTACCAGCCTGGCTAGACTAGCCTAATAATCTACCAGCCTGGCTGACTAGTAATAATCTACCAGCCTGGCTGACTAGTAATAATCTACCAGCCTGGCTGACTAGTAATAATCTACCAGCCTGGCTGACTAGTAATAATCTACCAGCCTGGCTGACTAGTAATAATCTACCAGCCTGGCTGACTAGTAATAATCTACCAGCCTGGCTGACTAGTAATAATCTACCAGCCTGGCTGACTAGTAATAATCTACCAGCCTGGCTGAATAATCTACCAGCCTAACTAGTAATCTACCAGCCTGGCAGACTAGTAATAATCTACCAGCCTGGCATAATAATCTACCAGCCTGGCTGACTAGTAATAATCTACCAGCCTGGCTGACTAGTAATAATCTACCAGCCTGACTAGTAATAATCTACCAGCCTGGCTGACTAGTAATAATCTACCAGCCTGGCTGAGCTAGACTAATAATCTACCAGCCTGGCAGACTAGTAATAATCTACCAGCCTGGCTGACTAGTAATAATCTACCAGCCTGGCTGACTAGTAATAATCTACCAGCCTGGCTGACTAGTAATAATCTACCAGCCTGGCAGACTAGTAATAATCTACCAGCCTGGCTGACTAGTAATAATCTACCAGCCTGGCAGACTAGTAATAATCTACCAGCCTGGCTGACTAGTAATAATCTACCAGCCTGGCTGACTAGTAATAATCTACCAGCCTGGCAGACTAGATCTACCAGCCTAACTAATAATCTACCAGCCTGGCTGACTAGACTACCAGCCTGGCTAATAATCTACCAGCCTGGCTGACTAGTAATAATCTACCAGCCTGGCAGACTAGTAATAATCTACCAGCCTGGCTGACTAGTAATAATCTACCAGCCTGGCTGACTAGTAATAATCTACCAGCCTGGCTGACTAGTAATAATCTACCAGCCTGACTAGTAATAATCTACCAGCCTGGCTGACTAGTAATAATCTACCAGCCTGGCTGACTAGTAATAATCTACCAGCCTGGCTGACTAGTAATAATCTACCAGCCTGGCTGACTAGTAATAATCTACCAGCCTGGCTGACTAGTAATAATCTACCAGCCTGGCTGACTAGTAATAATCTACCAGCCTGGCCTGACTAGTAATAATCTACCAGCCCTGGCTGACTAGTAATAATCTACCAGCCTGGCTGACTAGTAATAATCTACCAGCCTGGCTGACTAGTAATAATCTACCAGCCTGGCTGACTAGTAATAATCTACCAGCCTGGCTGACTAGTAATAATCTACCAGCCTGGCAGACTAGTAATAATCTACCAGCCTGGCTGACTAGTAATAATCTACCAGCCTGGCTGACTAGTAATAATCTACCAGCCTGGCTGACTAGTAATAATCTACCAGCCTGGCTGACTAGTAATAATCTACCAGCCTGGCTGACTAGTAATCTACCAGCCTGGCTGACTAGTAATAATCTACCAGCCTGGCTGACTAGTAATAATCTACCAGCCTGGCTACCAGACTAGTAATAATCTACCAGCCTGGCTGACTAGTAATAATCTACCAGCCTGGCTGACTAGTAATAATCTACCAGTAATAATCTACCAGCCTGACTGACTAGTAATAATCTACCAGCCTGGCTGACTAGTAATAATCTACCAGCCTGGCAGACTAGTAATAATCTACCAGCCTGGCTGACTAGTAATAATCTACCAGCCTGGCTGACTAGTAATAATCTACCAGCCTGGACTAGAATAATCTACCAGCCTGGCTGACTAGTAATAATCTACCAGCCTGGCTGACTAGTAATAATCTACCAGCCTGGCTGACTAGTAATAATCTACCAGCCTGGCTGACTAGTAATAATCTACCAGCCTGGCTGACTAGTAATAATCTACCAGCCTGGCTGACTAGTAATAATCTACCAGCCTGGCTGACTAGTAATAATCTACCAGCCTGGCTGACTAGTAATAATCTACCAGCCTGGCTGACTAGTAATAATCTACCAGCCTGGCTGACTAGTAATAATCTACCAGCCTGGCTGACTAGTAATAATCTACCAGCCTGGCTGACTAGTAATAATCTACCAGCCTGGCTGACTAGTAATAATCTACCAGCCTGACTAGTAATAATCTACCAGCCTGACTAGTAATAATCTACCAGCCTGGCTGACTAGTAATAATCTACCAGCCTGGCTGACTAGTAATAATCTACCAGCCTGGCTGACTAGTAATAATCTACCAGCCTGGCTGACTAGTAATAATCTACCAGCCTGGCAGACTAGTAATAATCTACCAGCCTGGCTGACTAGTAATAATCTACCAGCCTGGCTGACTAGTAATAATCTACCAGCCTGGCTGACTAGTAATAATCTACCAGCCTGGCTGACTAGTAATAATCTACCAGCCTGGCTGACTAGTAATAATCTACCAGCCTGGCTGACTAGTAATAATCTACCAGCCTGGCTGACTAGTAATAATCTACCAGCCTGGCCTGACTAGTAATAATCTACCAGCCTGACTAGCTACCAGCCTGGCTGACTAGTAATAATCTACCAGCCTGGCTGACTAGTAATAATCTACCAGCCTGGCTGACTAGTAATAATCTACCAGCCTGGCTGACTACCAGCCTAATAATCTACCAGCCTGGCTGACTAGTAATAATCTACCAGCCTGGCTGACTAGTAATAATCTACCAGCCTGGCTGACTAGTAATAATCTACCAGCCTGGCTGACTAGTAATAATCTACCAGCCTGGCTGACTAGTAATAATCTGGCTGACTAGACTACCAGCCTGGCTGACTAGTAATAATCTACCAGCCTGGCTGACTAGTAATAATAATCTACCAGCCTGGCTGACTAGTAATAATCTACCAGCCTGGCTGACTAGTAATAATCTACCAGCCTGGCTGACTAATAATCTACCAGCCTGGCTACCAGCCTGACTAGTAATAATCTACCAGCCTGGCTGACTAGTAATAATCTACCAGCCTGGCTGACTAGTAATAATCTACCAGCCTGGCAGACTAGTAATAATCTACCAGCCTGGCTGACTAGTAATAATCTACCAGCCTGGCTGACTAGTAATAATCTACCAGCCTGGCTGACTAGTAATAATCTACCAGCCTGGCTGACTAGTAATAATCTACCAGCCTGGCTGACTAGTAATAATCTACCAGCCTGGCTGACTAGTAATAATCTACCAGCCTGGCTGACTAGTAATAATCTACCAGCCTGGACTAGAATAATCTACCAGCCTGGCTGACTAGTAATAATCTACCAGCCTGGCTGACTAGTAATAATCTACCAGCCTGGCTGACTAGTAATAATCTACCAGCCTGGCTGACTAGTAATAATCTACCAGCCTGGCTGACTAGTAATAATCTACCAGCCTGGCTGACTAGTAATAATCTACCAGCCTGGCTGACTAGTAATAATCTACCAGCCTGGCTGACTAGAATAATCTACCAGCCTGGCAACTAAATAATCTACCAGCCTGGCTGACTAGTAATAATCTACCAGCCTGGCAGACTAGTAATAATCTACCAGCCTGGCTGACTAGTAATAATCTACCAGCCTGGCTGACTAGTAATAATCTACCAGCCTGGCTGACTAGTAATAATCTACCAGCCTGGCTGACTAGTAATCTACCAGCCTGGCTACCCAGCCTGGCAGACTAGTAATAATCTACCAGCCTGGCTGACTAGTAATAATCTACCAGCCTGGCTGACTAGTAATAATCTACCAGCCTGGCTGACTAGTAATAATCTACCAGCCTGGCTGACTAGTAATAATCTACCAGCCTGGCTGACTAGTAATAATCTACCAGCCTGGCTGACTAGTAATAATCTACCACCTGGCTGACTAGTAATAATCTACCAGCCTGGCTGACTAGTAATAATCTACCAGCCTGGCTGACTAGTAATAATCTACCAGCCTGGCTGACTAGTAATAATCTACCAGCCTGGCTGACTAGTAATAATCTACCAGCCTGGCTGACTAGTAATAATCTATCTACCAGCCTGGCTGACTAGTAATAATCTACCAGCCTGGCTGACTACCAGCCTGGCTGACTAGTATAATCTACCAGCCTGGCTGACTAGTAATAATCTACCAGCCTGGCTGACTAGTAATAATCTACCAGCCTGGCTGACTAGTAATAATCTACCAGCCTGGCTGACTAGTAATAATCTACCAGCCTGACTAGTAATAATCTAAGCCTGGCTACCAGCCTGGCTGACTAGTAATAATCTACCAGCCTGGCTGACTAGTAATAATCTACCAGCCTGGCTGACTAGTAATAATCTACCAGCCTGGCTGACTAGTAATAATCTACCAGCCTGGCTGACTAGTAATAATCTACCAGCCTGGCTGACTAGTAATAATCTACCAGCCTGGCAGACTAGTAATAATCTACCAGCCTGGCTGACTAGTAATAATCTACCAGCCTGGCTGACTAGTAATAATCTACCAGCCTGGACTAGACTAGCCAGCCTGTAACTAATAATCTACCAGCCTGGCTGACTAGTAATAATCTACCAGCCTGGCAGACTAGTAATAATCTACCAGCCTGGCTGACTAGTAATAATCTACCAGCCTGGCTGACTAGTAATAATCTACCAGCCTGGCTGACTAGTAATAATCTACCAGCCTGGCTGACTAGTAATAATCTACCAGCCTGGCTGACTAGTAATAATCTACCAGCCTGGCTGACTAGTAATCTACCAGCCTGGCTGACTAGTAATAATCTACCAGCCTGGCTGACTAGTAATAATCTACCAGCCTGGCTGACTAGTAATAATCTACCAGCCTGACTAGTAATAATCTACCAGCCTGGCTGACTAGTAATAATCTACCAGCCTGGCTGACTAGTAATCTACCAGCCTGGCTGACTAGTAATAATCTACCAGCCTGGCTGACTAGTAATAATCTACCAGCCTGGCTGACTAGTAATAATCTACCAGCCTGGCTGACTAGTAATAATCTACCAGCCTGGCTGACTAGTAATAATCTACCAGCCTGGCTGACTAGTAATAATCTACCAGCCTGGCTGACTAGTAATAATCTACCAGCCTGGCTGACTAGTAATAATCTACCAGCCTGGCTGACTAGTAATAATCTACCAGCCTGGCTGACTAGTAATAATCTACCAGCCTGGCTGACTAGTAATAATCTACCAGCCTGGCTGACTAGTAATAATCTACCAGCCTGGCTGACTAGTAATAATCTACCAGCCTGGCTGACTAGTAATAATCTACCAGCCTGGCTGACTAGTAATAATCTACCAGCCTGGCTGACTAGTAATAATCTACCAGCCTGGCTGACTAGTAATAATCTACCAGCCTGGCAGACTAGTAATAATCTACCAGCCTGGCTGACTAGTAATAATCTACCAGCCTGGCAGACTAGTAATAATCTACCAGCCTGGCTGACTAGAATAATCTACCAGCCTGGCTGACTAGTAATAATCCAGCCTGGCTGACTAGTAATAATCTACCAGCCTGGCTGACTAGTAATAATCTACCAGCCTGGCTGACTAGTAATAATCTACCAGCCTGTCTGACTAGTAATAATCTACCAGTAATAATCTACCAGCCTGGCTGACTAGTAATAATCTACCAGCCTGGCTGACTAGTAATAATCTACCAGCCTGGCAGACTAGTAATAATCTACCAGCCTGGCTGACTAGTAATAATCTACCAGCCTGGCTGACTAGTAATAATCTACCAGCCTGGCAGAATAATCTACCAGCCTGGCTGACTAGTAATAATCTACCAGCCTGGCTGACTAGTAATAATCTACCAGCCTGGCTGACTAGTAATAATCTACCAGCCTGGCTGACTAGTAATAATCTACCAGCCTGGCTAGTAATAATCTACCAGCCTGGCTGACTAGTAATATCTACCAGCCTGGCTGACTAGTAATAATCTACCAGCCTGGCTGACTAGTAATAATCTACCAGCCTGGCTGACTAGTAATAATCTACCAGCCTGGCTGACTAGTAATAATCTACCAGCCTGGCTGACTAGTAATAATCTACCAGCCTGGCTGACTAGTAATAATCTACCAGCCTGGCTGACTAGTAATAATCTACCAGCCTGGCTGACTAGTAATAATCTACCAGCCTGGCTGACTAGTAATAATCTACCAGCCTGGCTGACTAGTAATAATCTACCAGCCTGGCTGACTAGTAATAATCTACCAGCCTGGCTGACTAGTAATAATCTACCAGCCTGGCAGACTAGTAATAATCTACCAGCCTGGCTGACTATAATAATCTACCAGCCTGGCTGACTAGTAATAATCTACCAGCCTGGCTGACTAGTAATAATCTACCAGCCTGGCTGACTAGTAATAATCTACCAGCCTGGCTGACTAGTAATAATCTACCAGCCTGGCTGACTAGTAATAATCTACCAGCCTGGCAGACTAGTAATAATCTACCAGCCTGGCAGACTAGTAATAATCTACCAGCCTGGCAGACTAGTAATAATCTACCAGCCTGGCTGACTAGTAATAATCTACCAGCCTGGCAGACTAGTAATAATCTACCAGCCTGGCTGACTAGTAATAATCTACCAGCCTGGCAGCCTGGCTGACTAGTAATAATCTACCAGCCTGGCTACCAGACTAGTAATAATCTACCAGCCTGGCTGACTAGTAATAATCTACCAGCCTGGCTGACTAGTAATAATCTACCAGCCTGGCTGACTAGTAATAATCTACCAGCCTGGCTGACTAGTAATAATCTACCAGCCTGGCTGACTAGTAATAATCTACCAGCCTGGCTGACTAGTAATAATCTACCAGCCTGGCTGACTAGTAATAATCTACCAGCCTGACTAGTAATAATCTACCAGCCTGGCTGACTAGTAATAATCTACCAGCCTGGCTGACTAGTAATAATCTACCAGCCTGGCTGACTAGTAATAATCTACCAGCCTGGCAGACTAGTAATAATCTACCAGCCTGGCTGACTAGACTACCAGTACTATAATCTACCAGCCTGGCTGACTAGTAATAATCTACCAGCCTGGCTGACTAGTAATAATCTACCAGCCTGGCTGACTAGTAATAATCTACCAGCCTGGCTGACTAGTAATAATCTACCAGCCTGGCTGACTAGTAATAATCTACCAGCCTGGCTGACTAGTAATAATCTACCAGCCTGGCTGACTAGTAATAATCTACCAGCCTGGCACTAGTAATAATCTACCAGCCTGGCTGACTAGTAATAATCTACCAGCCTGGCTGACTAGTAATAATCTACCAGCCTGGCTGACTAGTAATAATCTACCAGCCTGGCTGACTAGACTACCAGCCTGGCTGACTAGTAATAATCTACCAGCCTGGCTGACTAGTAATAATCTACCAGCCTGGCTGACTAGTAATAATCTACCAGCCTGGCTGACTAGTAATAATCTACCAGCCTGGCTGACTAGTAATAATCTACCAGCCTGGCTGACTAGTAATAATCTACCAGCCTGGCTGACTAGTAATAATCTACCAGCCTGGCTGACTAGTAATAATCTACCAGCCTGGCAGACTAGTAATAATCTACCAGCCTGGCTAGACTACCAGCCTGGCTGACTAGTAATCTACCAGCCTGGCTGACTAGTAATAATCTACCAGCCTGGCTGACTAGTAATAATCTACCAGCCTAACTAATCTACCAGCCTGGCTGACTAGTAATAATCTACCAGCCTGGCTGACTAGTAATAATCTACCAGCCTGGCTGACTAGTAATAATCTACCAGCCTGGCTGACTAGTAATAATCTACCAGCCTGGCAGACTAGTAATAATCTACCAGCCTGGCTGACTAGTAATAATCTACCAGCCTGGCTGACTAGTAATAATCTACCAGCCTGGCTGACTAGTAATAATCTACCAGCCTGGCTGACTAGTAATAATCTACCAGCCTGACTAGTAATAATCTACCAGCCTGGCTGACTAGTAATAATCTACCAGCCTGGCTGACTAGTAATAATCTACCAGCCTGGCTGACTAGTAATAATCTACCAGCCTGGCTGACTAGTAATAATCTACCAGCCTGGCTGACTAGTAATAATCTACCAGCCTGGCTGACTAGTAATAATCTACCAGCCTGGCTGACTAGTAATAATCTACCAGCCTGGCTGACTAGTAATAATCTACCAGCCTGGCTGACTAGTAATAATCTACCAGCCTGGCTGACTAGTAATAATCTACCAGCCTGGCTGACTAGTAATAATCTACCAGCCTGGCTGACTAGTAATAATCTACCAGCCTGGCTGACTAGTAATAATCTACCAGCCTGGCTGACTAGTAATAATCTACCAGCCTGGCTGACTAGTAATAATCTACCAGCCTGGCTGACTAGTAATAATCTACCAGCCTGGCTGACTCTACCAGTAATAATCTACCAGCCTGGCTGACTAGTAATAATCTACCAGCCTGGCTGACTAGTAATAATCTACCAGCCTGGCTGACTAGTAATAATCTACCAGCCTGGCTGACTAGTAATAATCTACCAGCCTGGCTGACTAGTAATAATCTACCAGCCTGGCTGACTAGTAATAATCTACCAGCCTGGCTGACTAGTAATAATCTACCAGCCTGGCAGACTAGTAATAATCTACCAGCCTGGCTGACTAGTAATAATCTACCAGCCTGGCTGACTAGTAATAATCTACCAGCCTGGCTGACTAGTAATAATCTACCAGCCTGGCTGACTAGTAATAATCTACCAGCCTGGCTGACTAGTAATAATCTACCAGCCTGGCTGACTAGTAATAATCTACCAGCCTGGCTGACTAGTAATAATCTACCAGCCTGGCTGACTAGTAATAATCTACCAGCCTGGCCTGACTAGTAATAATCTACCAGCCTGGCTGACTAGTAATAATCTACCAGCCTGGCTGACTAGTAATAATCTACCAGCCTGGCTGACTAGTAATAATAATACCAGCCTGGCAGACTAGTAATAATCTACCAGCCTGGCTGACTAGTAATAATCTACCAGCCTGGCTGACTAGTAGTAATAATCTACCAGCCTGGCTGACTAGTAATAATCTACCAGCCTGGCTAGTAATAATCTACCAGCCTGGCTGACTATAATCTACCAGCCTGGCTGACTAGACTAGCCTAACTAAATAATCTACCAGCCTGGCTGACTAGTAATAATCTACCAGCCTGGCACTAGACTAGTAATAATCTACCAGCCTGGCTGACTAGTAATAATCTACCAGCCTGGCTGACTAGTAATAATCTACCAGCCTGGCTGACTAGTAATAATCTACCAGCCTGGTAATAATCTACCAGACTAGTAATAATCTACCAGCCTGGCTGACTAGTAATAATCTACCAGCCTGGCTACCAGACTAGTAATAATCTACCAGCCTGGCTGACTAGTAATAATCTACCAGCCTGGCTACCAGCCTGACTAGTAATAATCTACCAGCCTGGCTGACTAGTAATAATCTACCAGCCTGGCTGATCTAGTAATAATCTACCAGCCTGGCTGACTAGTAATAATCTACCAGCCTGGCAGACTAGTAATAATCTACCAGCCTGGCTGACTAGTAATAATCTACCAGCCTGGCTGACTAGTAATAATGGCTGACTACCAGCCTGGCTGACTAGTAATAATCTACCAGCCTGGCTGACTAGTAATAATCTACCAGCCTGGTAATAATCTACCAGCCTGGCTGACTAGTAATAATCTACCAGCCTGGCTGACTAGTAATAATCTACCAGCCTGGCTGACTAGTAATAATCTACCAGCCTGGCTGACTAGTAATAATCTACCAGCCTGGCTGACTAGTAATAATCTACCAGCCTGGCTGACTAGTAATAATCTACCAGCCTGTCTGACTAGTAATAATCTACCAGCCTGGCTGACTATAATAATCTACCAGCCTGGCTGACTAGTAATAATC
This sequence comes from Oncorhynchus gorbuscha, assembly GCF_021184085.1. Lineage (NCBI taxonomy): Eukaryota > Metazoa > Chordata > Actinopteri > Salmoniformes > Salmonidae > Oncorhynchus > Oncorhynchus gorbuscha. The sequence goes on along the minus strand of NW_025745985.1, from coordinate 126,052 downwards.
TACCAGCCTGGCTGACTAGTAATAATCTACCAGCCTGGCTGACTAGTAATAATCTACCAGCCTGGCTACTATAATCTACCAGCCTGGCTGACTAGTAATAATCTACCAGCCTGGCTGACTAGAATAATCTACCAGCCTACTAGTAATAATCTACCAGCCTGGCAGACTAGTAATAATCTACCAGCCTGGCTGACTAGTAATAATCTACCAGCCTGGCTGACTAGTAATAATCTACCAGCCTGGCTGACTAGTAATAATCTACCAGCCTGGCTGACTAGCTGCCTGGCAGACTAGTAATAATCTACCAGCCTGGCAGACTAGTAATAATCTACCAGCCTGGCTGACTAGTAATAATCTACCAGCCTGGCTGACTAGTAATAATCTACCAGCCTGGCAGACTAGTAATAATCTACCAGCCTGGCTGACTAGTAATAATCTACCAGCCTGGCAGACTAGTAATAATCTACCAGCCTGGCTGACTAGTAATAATCTACCAGCCTGGCTGACTAGTAATAATCTACCAGCCTGGCTGACTAGTAATAATCTACCAGCCTGGCTGACTAGTAATAATCTACCAGCCTGGCTGACTAGTAATAATCTACCAGCCTGGCTGACTAGTAATAATCTACCAGCCTGGCTGACTAGTAATAATCTACCAGCCTGGCTGACTAGTAATAATCTACCAGCCTGGCTGACTAGTAATAATCTACCAGCCTGGCTGACTAGTAATAATCTACCAGCCTGGCTGACTAGTAATAATCTACCAGCCTGGCTGACTAGTAATAATCTACCAGCCTGGCAGACTAGTAATAATCTACCAGCCTGGCTGACTAGTAATAATCTACCAGCCTGGCTGACTAGTAATAATCTACCAGCCTGGCTGACTAGTAATAATCTACCAGCCTGGCTGACTAGTAATAATCTACCAGCCTGGCTGACCACCAGCCTGGCTGACTAGTAATAATCTACCAGCCTGGCTGACTAGTAATAATCTACCAGCCTGGCTGACTAGTAATAATCTAATAATCTACCAGCCTGGCTGACTAGTAATAATCTACCAGCCTGGCTGACTAGTAATAATCTACCAGCCTGGCTGACTAGTAATAATCTACCAGCCTGGCAGATCTACCAGCCTGGCTGACTAGTAATAATCTACCAGCCTGGCTGACTAGTAATAATCTACCAGCCTGGCTGACTAGTAATAATCTACCAGCCTGGCTGACTAGTAATAATCTACCAGCCTGGCTGACTAGTAATAATCTACCAGCCTGGCTGACTAGTAATAATCTACCAGCCTGGCTGACTAGTAATAATCTACCAGCCTGGCTGACTAGTAATAATCTACCAGCCTGGCTGACTAGTAATAATCTACCAGCCTGGCTGACTAGTAATAATCTACCAGCCTGGCTGACTAGTAATAATCTACCAGCCTGGCTACTAATCTACCAGCCTGGCTGACTAGTAATAATCTACCAGCCTGGCTGACTAGTAATAATCTACCAGCCTGGACTAGTAATAATCTACCAGCCTGGCTGACTAGTAATAATCTACCAGCCTGGCAGACTAGTAATAATCTACCAGCCTGGCTGACTAGTAATAATCTACCAGCCTGGCTGACTAGTAATAATCTACCAGCCTGGCTGACTAGTAATAATCTACCAGCCTGGCTGACTAGTAATAATCTACCAGCCTGGCTGACTAGTAATAATCTACCAGCCTGGCTGACTAGTAATAATCTACCAGCCTGGCTGACTAGTAATAATCTACCCTGGCTGCCTACCAGCCTGGCTGACTAGTAATAATCTACCAGCCTGGCTGACTAGTAATAATCTACCAGCCTGGCTGACTAGTAATAATCTACCAGCCTGGCTGACTAGTAATAATCTACCAGCCTGGCTGACTAGTAATAATCTACCAGCCTGGCTGACTAGTAATAATCTACCAGCCTGGCTGACTAGTAATAATCTACCAGCCTGGCTGACTAGTAATAATCTACCAGCCTGGCTGACTAGTAATAATCTACCAGCCTGGCTGACTAGTAATAATCTACCAGCCTGGCTGACTAGTAATAATCTACCAGCCTGGCTGACTAGTAATAATCTACCAGTAATAATCTACCAGCCTGGCTGACTAGTAATAATCTACCAGCCTGGCTGACTAGTAATAATCTACCAGCCTGGCTGACTAGTAATAATCTACCAGCCTGGCTGACTAGTAATAATCTACCAGCCTGGCTGACTAGTAATAATCTACCAGCCTGGCTGACTAGTAATAATCTACCAGCCTGGCTGACTAGTAATAATCTACCAGCCTGGCTGACTAGTAATAATCTACCAGCCTGGCTGACTAGTAATCTACCAGCCTGGCTGACTAGTAATAATCTACCAGCCTGGCTGACTAGTAATAATAGCCTGGCTGACTAGTAATAATCTACCAGCCTGGCTGACTAGTAATAATCTACCAGCCTGGCTGACTAGTAATAATCCAGCCTGGCTAATAATCCCAGCCTGGCTGACTAGTAATAATCTACCAGCCTGGCTGACTAGTAATAATCTACCAGCCTGGCAGACTAGTAATAATCTACAGCCTGGCTGACTAGTAATAATCTACCAGCCTGGCTGACTAGTAATAATCTACCAGCCTACTACCAGCCTGGCTGACTAGTAATAATCTACCAGCCTGGCAACTAGTAATAATCTACCAGCCTGGCTGACTAGTAATAATCTACCAGCCTGGCTGACTAGTAATAATCTACCAGCCTGGCTGACTAGTAATAATCTACCAGCCTGGCAGACTAGTAATAATCTACCAGCCTGGCTGACTAGTAATAATCTACCAGTAATAATCTACCAGCCTGTCAGACTAGTAATAATCTACCAGCCTGGCTGACTAGTAATAATCTACCAGCCTGGCTGACTAGTAATAATCTACCAGCCTGGCTGACTAGTAATAATCTACCAGCCTGGCTGACTAGTAATAATCTAAGCCTCTGACTAGTAATAATCTACCAGCCTGGCTGACTAGTAATAATCTACCAGCCTGGCTGACTAGTAATAATCTACCAGCCTGGCAGACTAGTAATAATCTACCAGCCTGGCTGACTAGTAATAATCTACCAGCCTGGCTGACTAGTAATAATCTACCAGCCTGGCTGACTAGTAATAATCTACCAGCCTGGCTGACTAGTAATAATCTACCAGCCTGGCTGACTAGTAATAATCTACCAGCCTGGCTGAATAATCTACCAGCCTGGCAGACTATAATCTACCAGCCTGGCTGACTAGTAATAATCTACCAGTAATAATCTACCAGCCTGGCTGACTAGTAATAATCTACCAGCCTGGCAGACTAGTAATAATCTACCAGCCTGGCTGACTAGTAATAATCTACCAGCCTGGCTGACTAGTAATAATCTACCAGCCTGGCTGACTAGTAATAATCTACCAGCCTGGCTGACTAGTAATAATCTACCAGCCTGGCTGACTAGTAATAATCTACCAGCCTGGCAGACTAGTAATAATCTACCAGCCTGGCTGACTAGTAATAATCTACCAGCCTGGCTGACTAGTAATAATCTACCAGCCTGGCTGACTAGTAATAATCTACCAGCCTGGCTGACTAGTAATAATCTACCAGCCTGGCTGACTAGTAATAATCTACCAGCCTGGCTGACTAGTAATAATCTACCAGCCTGGCTGACTAGTAATAATCTACCAGCCTGGCTGACTAGTAATAATCTACCAGCCTGGCTGACTAGTAATAATCTACCAGCCTGGCTGACTAGTAATAATCTACCAGCCTGGCTGACTAGTAATAATCTACCAGCCTGGCAGACTAGTAATAATCTACCAGCCTGGCTGACTAGTAATAATCTACCAGCCTGGCTGACTAGTAATAATCTACCAGCCTGGCTGACTAGTAATAATCTACCAGCCTGGCTGACTAGTAATAATCTACCAGCCTGGCTGACTAGTAATAATCTACCAGCCTGGCTGACTAGTAATAATCTACCAGCCTGGCTGACTAGTAATAATCTACCAGCCTGGCTGACTAGTAATAATCTACCAGCCTGGCTGACTAGTAATAATCTACCAGCCTGGCTGACTAGTAATAATCTACCAGCCTGGCTGACTAGTAATAATCTACCAGCCTGGCAGACTAGTAATAATCTACCAGCCTGGCTGACTAGTAATAATCTACCAGCCTGGCTGACTAGTAATAATCTACCAGCCTGGCTGACTAGTAATAATCTACCAGCCTGGCTGACTAGTAATAATCTACCAGCCTGGCTGACTAGTAATAATCTACCAGCCTGGCTGACTAGTAATAATCTACCAGCCTGGCTGACTAGTAATAATCTACCAGCCTGGCTGACTAGTAATAATCTACCAGCCTGGCTGACTAGTAATAATCTACCAGCCTGGCTGACTAGTAATAATCTACCAGCCTGGCTGACTAGTAATAATCTACCAGCCTGGCTGACTAGTAATAATCTACCAGCCTGGCTGACTAGTAATAATCTACCAGCCTGGCTGACTAGTAATAATCTACCAGCCTGGCTGACTAGTAATAATCTACCAGCCTGGCTGACTAGTAATAATCTACCAGCCTGGCTACTAGTAATAATCTACCAGCCTGGCTGACTAGTAATAATCTACCAGCCTGGCAGACTAGTAATAATCTACCAGCCTGGCTGACTAGTAATAATCTACCAGCCTGGCTGACTAGTAATAATCTACCAGCCTGGCTGACTAGTAATAATCTACCAGCCTGGCTGACTAGTAATAATCTACCAGCCTGGCTGACTAGTAATAATCTACCAGTAATAATCTACCAGCCTGGCTGACTAGTAATAATCTACCAGCCTGGCTGACTAGTAATAATCTACCAGCCTGGCTGACTAGTAATAATCTACCAGCCTGGCTGACTAGTAATAATCTACCAGCCTGGCTGACTAGTAATAATCTACCAGCCTGGCTGACTAGTAATAATCTACCAGTAATAATCTACCAGCCTGGCTGACTAGTAATAATCTACCAGCCTGGCAGACTAGTAATAATCTACCAGCCTGGCTGACTAGTAATAATCTACCAGCCTGGCTGACTAGTAATAATCTACCAGCCTGGCTGACTAGTAATAATCTACCAGCCTGGCTGACTAGTAATAATCTACCAGCCTGGCTGACTAGTAATAATCTACCAGCCTGGCTGACTAGTAATAATCTACCAGTAATAATCTACCAGCCTGGCTGACTAGTAATAATCTACCAGCCTGGCAGACTAGTAATAATCTACCAGCCTGGCTGACTAGTAATAATCTACCAGCCTGGCAGACTAGTAATAATCTACCAGCCTGGCAGACTAGTAATAATCTACCAGCCTGGCTGACTAGTAATAATCTACCAGCCTGGCAGACTAGTAATAATCTACCAGCCTGGCAGACTAGTAATAATCCAGCCTGGCAGACTAGTAATAATCTACCAGCCTGGCTGACTAGTAAAAAAAATAATCCTACCAGCCTGTAACACCAGCTCCCAGACTAGTAAAAAAGCCTGGCTGACTAGTAATAATCTACCAGACTGGCTGACTAGTAAAAAAAAAAATATATTCCATCCCTGGTTGTAGGCCTGTTCATTCAGATGAAGACCGTAGAAAACAGTCGTAAACAGTTGCAAAATGTTTAGCAACATAAACATTTTTTACTCCAAACGAAATTCACTTTGCAATGAAAATGAGAGTTCCTAAATCATTACCTGATTTCAGGAAGAATAAAAATAAATAGTGGAACTGGCTTCGAAGTCCAGAGTTCAATCTGCGGGCTTTAAGACATAAATGAATGTGATGTTGAGTAACAATCCCACATGGTTTTGTTGATCGGTTCCTTCTTGTTGGAACACTTTCCACTGTGACATCAGAAAGAATACATTCTGGACCAATAACAGGATTAGTATTACCAGTAGTCCTATATCCCATGGCGATCACTAATTGATATATTGTATGTGTCCCAAATGGCACCCTGGTGCACTATCTCTCTCTCATTTGGGATCTCTCTCTTAAAAGGGCCTCTCCTGGTCTCTCTCTCTCTCTCTCTCTCTCTCTCCCCTCTCTCTCAATTCAATCTCTCAAGGGCTCTGGGAAACTCTCTCTCTCTCTCTCTCTCTCTCTCTCTCTCTCTCTCTCTCTCTCTCTCTCTCTCTCTCTCTCTCTCTCTCTCTCTCTCCTCTCCCTCTCTCTTCGCAGGTCTTCATTTCACTCTACTGGGGAACCTAGAGGCCAGAGATTGCGGCCTGGGCTTCATATTCAAAACAAGAAAACAATGTGATGATACAGATGAGTGTAAAGATTGGGACAATACCCCAAGCTGTGGAAGTAATGTCACGTGTTACAACACACCGGGGAGCTTCTACTGTCAGTGTCTACCTGTGTTCAAATCCACAACGACTGTCAACTTCACCTTTTCTGGACAGTGTACTGGTGAGTATTTGTGTGTGTGTGTGTGTGTGTGTGTGTGTGTGTGTGTGTGTGTGTGTGTGTGTGTGTGTGTGTGTGTGTGTGTGTGTGTGTGTGTGTGTGTGTGTGTGTGTGTGTGTGTGTGTGTGTGTGTGTGTGTGTGTGTGTGTGTGTGTGTGTGTGTGTGTGTGTGGGATGCGAGGGTCTCAGTTCATGGTCATATATAAGTTAGGAAGTGCAGCTCAGTTTCCACCTCATTTTGTGGGCAGCGTGCACATAGCCTGTCTTCTCTTGGGAGCCAGGCAGCCTACGACCACCTTTCTCAATAGCAAGGCTATGCTCACTGAGTCTGCCTGCATATAGTCAAAGATTTTTTTGTGTCAGTCACAGTGATCAGGTATTCTGACACTGTGTACTCTCTGTTTAGGGCCAAATAGCATTCTAGTTTGCGCAATTATTTTTTAAATTCTTTCCAATGTTTCAAGTAATTATCTTTTTGTTTTTTCATGATTTGGTCGGGTCTAATTGTGTTGCTGTCCTGGGGCTCTGTGGGGTGTGTTTGTGTTTGTGAACAGAGCCCCAGGACCAGCTTGCTTATGGGGCTCTTCTCCAAGTTAATTGCTCTGAAGGTGATGGCTTTGTTATGGAAGGTTTGGGAATCACTTCATTTTATGTGGTTGTAGAATTTAACGTCTCTTTTCTGGATTTTTATAATTAGCGGGTATCGGCCGAGTTCCGCTCTGCATGAATTATTTGGTGTTTTATGTTGTACACTGTTCCCAATACTACTTCCTCAAACAGAGGTCACTACCCTCACTGTTCCCAATACTACTTCCTCAAACAGAGGTCACTACCCTCACTGTTCCCAATACTACTTCCCTCACTGTTCCCAATACTACTTCCTCAAACAGAGGTCACTACCCTCACTGTTCCCAATACTACTTCCTCAAACAGAGGTCACTACCCTCACTGTTCCCAATACTACTTCCTCAAACAGAGGTCACTACCCTCACTGTTCCCAATACTACTTCCTCAAACAGAGGTCACTACCCTCACTGTTCCCAATACTACTTCCTCAAACAGAGGTCACTACCCTCACTGTTCCCAACAGAGGTCACTACCCTCACTGTTCCCAATACTACTTCCTCAAACAGAGGTCACTACCCTCACTGTTCCCAATACTACTTCCTCAAACAGAGGTCACTACCCTGCACTGTTCCCACATACTACTTCCTCAAACAGAGGTCACTACCCTCACTGTTCCCAATAATACCTCAAACAGAGGTCACTACCCTCACTGTTCCCAAACTACTTCAAACAGAGGTCACTACCCTCACTGTTCCCAATACTACTTCCTCAAACAGAGGTCAGGTTCCCAATACTACCCTGTCACTACCCCTGTTCCCAATACTACTTAAAAACCACTACCCTCACTGTTCCCAATACTACCTCAAACAGAGGTCACTACCCTCACTGTTCCCAATACTACTTCCTCAAACAGAGGTCAATACTACTTCCTCAAACAGAGGTCACTACCCTCACTGTTCCCAATACTACTTCCTCAAACAGAGGTTACCCTCACTGTTCCCAATACTACTTCCTCAAACAGAGGTCACTACCCTCACTGTTCCCAATACTACTTGGTATCTGATGGTAACTGGTTCCCAAACAATCTTCCCCAAAGCAGAGGTTACTACCCACTAATACCCAAACAGAGGTCACTGTTCCCAATACTACTTCCTCAAACAGAGGTCACTGCTGTGCAAACAGGACATGTCAGGACAGGTCTAGGTTCAGTTACTGTGTAAGCCTGGATAATGATGATCAGTAAGGGACTATGTAAACTGATCTGAGTGTGGTGCTTATAATACAGTAGGGACTTTCCTCTGTTGCTGTAGATACCGTTATTCCACTGGCAGCTTCCTCTTTGTAGTGTTGAGGCCCAAATGACACCCTATTCCCTGTATAGTGCACTACATTAGACCATGGCCCTATTCCCTGTATAGTGCACTACATTAGACCAGGGTCCTATTCCCTATATAGTGCACTACATTAGACCATGGCCCTATTCCCTATGTAGTGCACTACATTAGACCAGGGCCCTATTCCCTGTATAGTGCACTAGATTAGACCAGGGCCCATAGAGCACTATACAATAGGGTGTCAATTGGGATGCGTGTTAGGATGGTTACCATGGCAACATTTCAGCACTGGTGTGCTGTGGGTTTCTGGGTGTTTTAATCTCCAGCTCAACTTCCTCTCTGTCTCATGTCTTCATTTATATCTTAGTTAGTTGGTATCTGATGGTAAACATGGTTACCCATGGCAACAACTTGGATCTACTATGAGCATGATAAGGATGTGACAGTTTTCATTTGCGTGTTGTGTTGATGATGTGTTGTGGTGTGGTGTTGTAGTGTGTGTTGTGGTGTGTGTTGTGGTGTGGTGTTGTGGTGTGGTGTTGTGGTGTGTGTTGTGGTGTGTGTTGTGGTGTGGTGTTGTGGTGTGTGTTGTGGTGTGGTGTTGTGGTGTGTGTTGTGGTGTGTGTTGTGGTGTGTGTGTGGTGTGGTGGTGTGGTGTTGTGGTGTGTGTTGTGGTGTGGTGTTGTGGTGTGTGTTGTGGTGTGTGTTGTGGTGGTGTTGTGGTGTGGTGTTGTGTGTGGTGTTGTGGTGTGTGTTGTGGTGTGGTGTTGTGGTGTGGTGTTGTGGTGTGTGTTGTGGTGTGGTGTTGTGGTGTGTGTTGTGGTGTGGTGTTGTGGTGTGGTGTGGTGGTGTGGTGTGGTGTTGTGGTGTGTGGTGTGGTGTGGTGTGTGGTGTGGTGTGGTGTTGTGGTGTGGTGTGGTGTGGTGTGGTGTTGTGGTGTGTGTTGTGGTGTGGTGTGGTGTGGTGTGTGTTGTGGTGTGTGTAATATTCACGTGTGATGGTTGTTAGTTCTCATTGTGTTGTGTTGTTCTGTGTCCTGTTGTGTGGTTGTTGTTGTTGTGCACGTGTGATGGTGGTATGTTATATTGTGTTATGTTGTGTAGTGTTGTGTTGATGTGCAGGTGGGATTGTGTTGTTTTGTTGTGTAGGTGTGATTGTGTTGTTTTGTTGTGTAGGTGTGAATGTGTTGTTTTGTTGTGTAGGTGTGATTGTGTTGTTTTGTTGTGTAGGTGTGATTGTGTCCTGTCGTGTTATGTTCTGTTGTGTTGCACTGTGTAGTGTCGATCCCGGTGTGATGGTTTTGTTTTGTAATATGTATGTGCTGTGTAGTGTCGATCCCGGTGTGATGGTTTTGTTTTGTAATATGTATGTGCTGTGTAGTGTCGATCCAGGTGTGATGGTTTTGTTTTGTAATATGTATGTGCTGTGTAGTGTCGATCCCGGTGTGATGGTTGTGTTTTGTAATATGTATGTGCTGTGTAGTGTCAATCCCGGTGTGATGGTTGTGTTTTGTAATATGTATGTGCTGTGTAGTGTGAATCCCGGTGTGATGGTTGTGTTTTGTAATATGTATGTGCTGTGTAGTGTGAATCCCGGTGTGATGGTTGTGTGTTGTGTTTCCTTCAGTACTGACCTGTGACCAGGTCAAAGCGGATCAGACTCCTGGACAGGTGAGTTCTAAAACCTGACACCTGATGTCACTCATAATGACAAACACTTTAGGGTGACATTCATGGAATATGGCAATAAGCAGTCAGTAAAATAACCAGAACATTTATAGAATATGACATTAAGCAGTCAGTAAAATAACCAGAACATTTATAGAATATGGCAATAAGCAGTCAGTAAAATAACCAGAACATTTATAGAATATGGCATTAAGCAGTCAGTAAAATAACCAGAACATTTATAGAATATGGCAGTGAGCAGTCAGTAAAATAACCAGAACATTTATAGAATATGGCAGTTAAAATAACCAGAACATTTATAGAATATGGCATTAAGCAGTCAGTAAAATAACCAGAACATTTATAGAATATGGCAGTGAGCAGTCAGTAAAATAACCAGAACATTTATAGAATATGGCAGTGAGCAGTCAGTAAAATAACCAGAACATTTATAGAATATGGCATTAAGCAGTCAGTAAAATAACCAGAACATTTATAGAATATGGCAGTGAGCAGTCAGTAAAATAACCAGAACATTTATAGAATATGGCATTAAGCAGTCAGTAAAATAACCAGAACATTTATAGAATATGGCAGTGAGCAGTCAGTAAAATAACCAGAACATTTATAGAATATGGCAGTGAGCAGTAGGTAAAATAACCAGAACATTTATGGAATAAGGCTGTGAGCAGTCAGTAAAATAACCAGAACAGTTATAGAATATGGCATTAAGCAGTCAGTAAAATAACCAGAACATTTATAGAATATGGCAGTGAGCAGTTAGTAAAATAACCAGAACATTTATAGAATATGGCATTAAGCAGTCAGTAAAATAACAAGAACATTTATAGAATATGGCAGTGAGCAGTCAGTAAAATAACCAGAACATTTATAGAATATGGCAGTGAGCAGTCAGTAAAATAACCAGAACATTTATAGAATATGACATTAAGCAGTCAGTAAAATAAAATAACCAGGACATTTATAGAATATGGCAGTGAGCAGTCAGTAAAATAACCAGAACATTTATAGAATATGGCATTAAGCAGTCAGTAAAATAACCAGAACATTTATAGAATATGGCAGTGAGCAGTCAGTAAAATAACCAGAACATTTATAGAATATGGCATTAAGCAGTCAGTAAAATAACCAGAACATTTATAGAATATCGCAAAGCAGCCTGTAAAATAACCAGAACATTTATAGAATATGGCAGTGAGCAGTCAGTAAAATATCCAGAACATTTATAGAATATGACATTAAGCAGTCAGTAAAATAACCAGAACATTTATGGAATATGGCTGTGAGCAGTCAGTAAAATAACCAGAACATTTATAGAATATGGCTGTGAGCAGTCAGTAAAATAACCAGAACATTTATAGAATATGGCATTAAGCAGTCAGTAAAATAACCAGAACATTTATAGAATATGGCAGTGAGCAGTCAGTAAAATAACCAGAACATTTATAGAATATGGCATTAAGCAGTCAGTAAAATAACCAGAACATTTATAGAATATGGCAGAACATTTATAGAATATGGCAGTGAGCAGTCAGTAAAATATCCAGAACATTTATAGAATATGACATTAAGCAGTCAGTAAAATAACCAGAACATTTATGGAATAAGGCTGTGAGCAGTCAGTAAAATAACCAGAACATTTATAGAATATGGCATTAAGCAGTCAGTAAAATAACCAGAACATTTATAGAATATGGCAGTGAGCAGTTAGTAAAATAACCAGAACATTTATAGAATATGGCATTAAGCAGTCAGTAAAATAACAAGAACATTTATAGAATATGGCAGTGAGCAGTCAGTAAAATAACCAGAACATTTATAGAATATGGCAGTGAGCAGTCAGTAAAATAACCAGAACATTTATAGAATATGACATTAAGCAGTCAGTAAAATAACCAGAACATTTATAGAATATGGCAGTGAGCAGTCAGTAAAATAACCAGAACATTTATAGAATATGGCATTAAGCAGTCAGTAAAATAACCAGAACATTTATAGAATATGGCAGTGAGCAGTCAGTAAAATAACCAGAACATTTATAGAATATGGCATTAAGCAGTCAGTAAAATAACCAGAACATTTATAGAATATCTCAAAGCAGCCTGTAAAATAACCAGAACATTTATAGAATATGGCAGTGAGCAGTCAGTAAAATATCCAGAACATTTATAGAATATGACATTAAGCAGTCAGTAAAATAACCAGAACATTTATGGAATATGGCTGTGAGCAGTCAGTAAAATAACCAGAACATTTATAGAATATGGCTGTGAGCAGTCAGTAAAATAACCAGAACATTTATAGAATATGGCAGTGAGCAGTCAGTAAAATAACCAGAACATTTATAGAATATGGCAGTGAGCAGTCAGTAAAATAACCAGAACATTTATAGAATATGGCAGTGAGCAGTCAGTAAAATAACCAGAACATTTATAGAATATGGCATTAAGCAGATGTGAAGGTACTGTATATTATCCAATAGGACTCTGATTTCCAAATACTGCAACTCACTATTGCATCTTATAATACGTTTTAAAATCCCTCTCTCTCTCTCTGTTCTCTCTTTCGTTCTCTCTTGTTCTCTCTTTCTTTCTCTCTCTCTCTCTCTCTCTCTCTCTCTCTCTCTCTCTCTCTCTCTCTCTCTCTCTCTCTCTCTCTCTCTCTCTCTCTCTCTCTCTCTCTCTCTCTCTCTCTCTCTCTCTCTCTCTCTCTCTCTCTCAGACCACTTTAGAACCTGGGACTACAATATATGTCAATATTTGTATATTTGCTTTTACCCACATGATGTGAATGAACTTCTCCTCTCTCTCAGACTGTCCCAGGTTTAGCTGGTCTCCTGTCTCTGATGAGGAAAAGCTGTCTGGCGTTAAGTAACTCTGGGGAAGCAGCCGGAGGACTGCTTGGAGTGATGCTCCTGGAGGTTAAACACACACACACGCACGCACGCACGCACGCACGCACGCACGCACACACACACACACACACACACACACACACACACACACACACACACACACACACACACACACACACACACACACACACACACACACACACACACACACACACACACACACACACACACACACACACACACACACACACACACACACACACACACACACACACACACACACACACACACACACACGCAAGGACTCACAGAAGCATGCACACTCACACACAGTGAAATCATGCGTGCATATCAACATATACACCTCGTTCACTCATTTCCTGTTTCCTGTTTCTACTTCCTGTGTGTAGAATGTCTTGACAGAGATAGACAGTCTCCTGTCTCAAGGTATCCTAAGCAACAGCCGGGAGGTGAGTAGGTTGCTAGGCGCCGTGGAGGACACCTTGATGCTCATCGGGCCACAGCTCAGAGACACCCACACCACCATGGAAACAGACCACACAGGTAACACACACACATACACATGAACACATACACATGGACTTCCACACACAAACACACACATGCACACATACACATCCTCCTTCACCTTTCTCCTTGTCCTTGTACACAGCTACTGAGCTTGCAGTGAGGAGGGGACAGACTCCGCCCATTGGGCCAATCAGCCTGGCCAATGACAACGTGCGACTGGACACCAGCTGGGAGACAGCCACTGGCAACGGGACGTACCCAGGTAGGCTTGTCATCCTCATCATCATCATCATCATCATATCTATAACTAAGTACTGTATATTTTGCCTAGGTTGCCTAGAAATCCTGGATTCAGCATTTCCTGCTTATTCATATCAAATAAAGTAAAATGGTATTTGTCTCAGGAATCAAAATGCTTACAAGCCCTTAACCAACAGAACAGTTTTAAGAAAAATAAGTGTGAAGAAAAAAATAGGTAAGTAAAAAATAAAACATAATTAAAGAGCAGCAGTAAAATAACAGTAGCGATGCTATATTTACATTTACATTTAAGTCATTTAGCAGACGCTCTTATCCAGAGCGACTTACATATACAGGTGGGTACCGGTACAGAGTCAATGTGTGGGGGTCACCGGTTAGTCGAGGTAATTGAGGTAATATGTACATGTAGGTAGAGTTATTAATGTGACAATGCATAGATAATAACTAGAGAGTAGCAGCAGTGTACAAAGGGGGGTGGGGGGGGGGGGCAATGCTAATATTCTGAGTAGCCATTTGATTAGATGTTCTTGGACCTAGACTTGGTGCTCGGTCCTCCTTTTCCTGTAGTCCACAATCATCTCCTTTGTCTTGATTAAGTTGGGGGAGAGGTTGTTATCCTGGCCCCACACGGCCAAGTATCTGACCTCCTCCCTATAGGATATCTCATCGTTGTCGGTAATCAGGCCTACCACTATTCTGTCGTCGGCAAAACTTAATGATGTTGTTGGAGTCGTGCTTGGCCATGAGCCATGGGTGAACCGGGAGTACAGGAGGGGACTGATCACGCACCCCTGAGGGGCCCCCGTGTTGCGGATCACCTGGGCGCGGCCCTTCAGGAAGTCCAGGTTCCAGTTGCAGAGGGAGGTGTTTAGTCTCAGAGTCCTGAGCTTAGTGAAGAGCTTTGAGGGCACTATGGTGTTGAATTCTGAGCTGTAGTCAAGGAATAACATTCTCACATAGGTGTTCCTTTTATCAAGGTGGAAAAGGGCAGTGTGGATTGCAATAGATTGTATCATATGTGGATCTGTTGGGGCTGTATGCAAATTAGAGTGTAGGGTTTCTGGGATAATGGTGTTGATGTGAGCCATGATCAGCATTTCAAAACACCTCCTTATTCCAGGAATCTTCCAACCAGGAAACCTGAAAAACATGGGGATTCTGGGACAACTACAAGACATTCTGGTAACTTGTTTCATTCTGTGCTTCCCAGGTTTCACTCTAGCTGGGTTGGTGTGTTACAAGACAGTGGAGAGATCTGTCAACAACTCCTTCCAGTACCTCACTGACACGGACACAAACAGAGACACAGCAACCGCCACAGCATCAAAGCCTAGCTACCAGATCAGTTCCAAGGTGGTAACAGCCTTTGTCAGTAACCCAGCAACAGAACACCTCACCCAGCCTGTCATCCTCACCTTCAGACATCTACAGGTATCATTTGATAATATAACATATGCCGTAGTGCTGATGTTAACATATCCCAAATGTAAATATTCTAGTATAACATTATCGTACAGCTACAGTTAGGACTTGCATTTTTCCACATACTGACGATGGCCTAACATACTGATGATGGCCTAACATACTGATGATGGCCTAACATACTGATGATGGCCTAACAGACTGACGATGGCCTAACATACTGATGATGGCCTAAAAGACTGACGATGGCCTAACATACTGATGATGGCCTAACATACTGATGATGGCCTAACAGACTGACGATGGCCTAACATACTGACGATGGCCTAACATACTGATGATGGCCTAACATACTGATGATGGCCTAACAGACTGACGATGGCCTAACATACTGATGATGGCCTAACATACTGACGATGGCCTAACAGACTGACGATGGCCTAACATACTGATGATGGCCTAACAGACTGACGATGGCCTAACATACTGATGATGGCCTAACATACTGATGATGGCCTAACAGACTGATGATGGCCTAACATACTGATGATGGCCTAACAGACTGACGATGGCCTAACATACTGATGATGGCCTAACATACTGATGATGGCCTAACAGACTGACGATGGCCTAACATACTGATGATGGCCTAACATACTGATGATGGCCTAACATACTGATGATGGCCTAACAGACTGACGATGGCCTAACATACAGATCTGTTGAAGAGACTGTTCTCTAAGAAGTGCTTAGCCAATTTTTCATCCTCCTCTCTCACTCTCTCTCTCTCTCTCTCTCTCTCTCCCTCTCTCTCTCTCTCTCTCTCTCTCTCTCTCTCTCTCTCTCTCTCTCTCTCTCTCTCTCTCTCTCTCTCTCTCTCTCTCTCTCTCTCTCTCTCTCTCTCTCTCTCTCTCTCTCTCTCTCTCTCTCTCTCTCTCTCTCTCTCTCTCTCTCTCTCTCTCTCTCTGTTTCTCTCTGTCTCTCTCTTGCTGTCTCTCTCTCTCTCTCTCTCTCTCTCTCTGTTTCTCTCTGTCTCTCTCTTGCTGTCTCTTTCTCTCTCTCTCTCTCTCTCTCTCTCCTCCCTCCCCCCCACCCCCTACCCCAGGTGAGGGCGGAGTCAGCGGAGATGAACTACACCTGTGTGTTCTGGTCGGAGGGGCGTGTCCAGGAAGAGGGAGGGGCGTGGTCAAGTCGTGGCTGTACCAAAGTCACGTCTAACGCTACACACACCGTGTGTTCCTGTTCCCACCTTAGCAGCTTTGCTGTTCTCATGGCCCTCTACCCTGTAAAGGTACACACACACACACACACACACACACACACACACACACACACACACACACACACACACACACACACACACACACACACACACACACACACACACACACACACACACACACACACACACACACACACACACACACACACACACACACTGGGTGATATAATGCTCCTTACCTCATGTTGTCAGTTGAATAGGTTGAGTAATGAGTTAAAGGCTGTGTTGTTGATCTGAGGATAGCTTTGCTTAACGTTAACCTCTTTGGGATGGGGGCGGTATTTTCACATCCGGATGAAAAGCCCAAAGTAAACTGCCTGCTACTCAGGCCCAGAAGCTAGGATATGCATATAATTGGTAGATTTGGATAAAGTTTCTAAAACTGTTCATGTCTGTGAGCATAACAGAACTTATTTGGCAGGCAAAACCCCGAAAACAAACCATCCAGGACTTTTTGTTGTTGTTGAGTTAACTGTGTTTTCTATTAGTTTCCTATGGGAAACTAAATTTATGAGGCACTTGCTTGCAGTTCCTATGGCTTCCACCAGATGGCAACAGTCTTTAGACATTGGTTGATGTTTTTCCTTTGAGTAATGAAGAAGTACAGCTATTAAGAATGAGAGTCAAGCCAAGTGGACTCTTTTGTCTGGTGTGCGCGACCGGGAACTCGCTCCCCTTTCATTTGATCCTCTATTGAACACAGTATATTCCGTCTTAAATTGTCTCGGTTATTGACATTTTAGGATGGTTTAGGAAAGTTGTTTGAAATGTTTGGACAGAGTTTACAGGTAACTTATTAGATCATTTGTCGTCATGTTGGGCGAGTTGGAACCAGTGTTTTTCTGAATCAAACGCCTCCAAATAAATGGCGCGGAACGTCGAGCCGCAACAGGTTTTACGTCTTCAGCCATCCTCAGTTAATGTTAAGCATCTTCAGCTATCCTCAGTTAATGTTAAGCATCCTCAGCTATCCTCAGTTAATGTTAAGCATCTTCAGCTATCCTCAGTTAATGTTAAGCATCTTCAGCTATCCTCAGTTAATATTAAGCATCTTCAGCTATCCTCAGTTAATGTTAAGCATCTTCAGCTATCCTCAGTTAATGTTAAGCATCTTCAGCTATCCTCAGTTAATGTTAAGCATCTTCAGCTATCCTCAGTTAATGTTAAGCATCTTCAGCTATCCTCAGTTAATGTTAAGCATCTTCAGCTATCCTCAGTTAATGTTAATCTTCAGCTATCCTCAGTTAATGTTAAGCATCTTCAGCTATCCTCAGTTAATGTTAAGCATCTTCAGCTATCCTCAGTTAATGTTAAGCATCTTCAGCTATCCTCAGTTAATGTTAAGCATCTTCAGCTATCCTCAGTTAATGCTTCCTCAGTTAATGCATCTTCAGCTATCCTCAGTTAATGTTAAGCATCTTCAGCTATCCTCAGTTAATGTTAAGCATCTTCAGCTATCCTCAGTTAATGTTAAGCATCTTCAGCTATCCTCAGTTAATGTTAAGCATCTTCAGCTATCCTCAG
This sequence comes from Oncorhynchus gorbuscha, assembly GCF_021184085.1. Taxonomy (NCBI): domain Eukaryota; kingdom Metazoa; phylum Chordata; class Actinopteri; order Salmoniformes; family Salmonidae; genus Oncorhynchus; species Oncorhynchus gorbuscha. Next base: position 108,119 of record NW_025745985.1, on the reverse strand, counting down.
TTAATGTTAAGCATCTTCAGCTATCCTCAGTTAATGTTAAGCATCTTCAGCTATCCTCAGTTAATGTTAAGCATCTTCAGCTATCCTCAGTTAATGTTAAGCATCTTCAGCTATCCTCAGTTAATGTTAAGCATCTTCAGCTATCCTCAGTTAATGTTAAGCATCTTCAGCTATCCTCAGTTAATGTTAAGCATCTTCAGCTATCCTCAGTTAATGTTAAGCATCTTCAGCTATCCTCAGTTAATGTTAAGCATATTCAGCTATCCTCAGTTAATGTTAAGCATCTTAGCCTATCCTCAGTTAATGTTAAGCATCTTAGCCTATCCTCAGTTAATGTTAAGCATCTTCAGCTATCCTCAGTTAATGTTAAGCATCTTCAGCTATCCTCAGTTAATGTTAAGCATCTTCAGCTATCCTCAGTTAATGTTAAGCATCTTAGCTATCCTCAGTTAATGTTAAGCATCTTCAGCTATCCTCAGTTAATGTTAAGCATCTTCAGCTATCCTCAGTTAATGTTAAGCATCTTAGCCTATCCTCAGTTAATGTTAAGCATCTTAGCCTATCCTCAGTTAATGTTAAGCATCTTAGCCTATCCTCAGTTAATGTTAAGCATCTTAGCCTATCCTCAGTTAATGTTAAGCATCTTAGCCTATCCTCAGTTAATGTTAAGCATATTCAGCTATCCTCAGTTAATGTTAAGCATCCTCAGCTATCCTCAGTTAATGTTAAGCATCTTCATCCTCAGTTAATGTTAAGCATCTTCAGCCTATCCTCAGTTAATGTTAAGCATCTTCAGCTATTAATGTTAAGCCTCCTCAGTTAATGTTAAGCATCTTCAGCTATCCTCAGTTAATGTTAAGCATCTTCAGCTATCCTCAGTTAATGTTAAGCATCTTCAGCATCCTCAGTTAATGTTAAGCATCTTCAGCTATCCTCAGTTAATGTTAAGCATCTTCAGCATCCTCAGTTAATGTTAAGCATCTTCAGCTATCCTCAGTTAATGCTATCCTCAGTTAATGTTAAGCATATTCAGCTATCCTCAGTTAATGTTAAGCATCTTATCCTCAGTTAATGTTAAGCATCTTCAGCTATCCTCAGTTAATGTTAAGCATCTTCAGCTATCCTCAGTTAATGTTAAGCATCTTCAGCTATCCTCAGTTAATGTTAAGCATATTCAGCTATCCTCAGTTAATGTTAAGCATCTTCAGCTATCCTCAGTTAATGTTAAGCATTAATGTTAATGTTAAGCATCTTCAGCTATCCTCAGTTAATGTTAAGCATATTCAGCTATCCCTCAGTTAATGTTAAGCATCTTAGCCTATCCTCAGTTAATGTTAAGCATATTCAGCTATCCTCATTTAAAGGCACAGTCAAGTTAGTGTATGTAAACTGGTGACCCGCTGGAATTGAAGTGACATGATCAGTCTGTAAACAATTGTTTGAAAAATTACTTGTGTCATGCACAAAGTAGAATTCCTAACCGACTTGACTAAACTATAGATTGTTAAAAAGCAATTTGTGGAGTGGTTGAAAAACGAATTGTAATGACTCCAACCTAAGTGTATGTAAACTTCCAACTTTAGCTGGATATATATAATTTTTTTGTTGCAAAAAATGTGGGTCTCAAAACAGGTGCCCAGAATGACAGGTCGCCACTAATGTTATATTAAGTAAACCCCTCCCTCTCCCTCCCTCCCCCTTCTCTCTCTTGCTCTCTCTCTCTCTCCCCCTCTCTCTCTCTCTCTCTCTCTCCCCTCTCTCTCTCTCGCCCTCTCTCTCTCTCTCTCTCTCTCTAGAACACCTTTGAGCTGCGTCTGTTGACATGGCTGGGTCTGTCGGTGTCTGTGGTGTGTCTGTTGCTGTGCATCCTGACCTTCTGGCTGTGTCGGTCCATCCAGGGGACACGCACCACCATCCACCTCCACCTCTGTGTCTGCCTCTTCATCGCTGACCTCGTCTTCCTCAGCGGAATCTCTCACACACAGAGCAAGGTGGGTTTAGGGATTTGGGGAGTGTGTGTGTGTGTGTGTGTGTGTGTGTGTGTGTGTGTGTGTGTGTGTGTGTGTGTGTGTGTGTGTGTGTGTGTGTGTGTGTGTGTGTGTGTGTGTGTGTGTGTGTGTGTGTGTGTGTGTGTGTGTGTGTGTGTGTGTGTGTGAGTTTGTGTGTGTGAGGGATCAAGGTATATATAGCTATATCTCTTTTTAATATTTTCCTTGTTACTTTGCAGATTTGGTGTTGCTCCCCCCTAGGATCTTGTACCCCCTTCTGTGCCCAGGATGGCAAAAGAATAACATTTTTACATCCTCTCCTCTCCTCTCCTCTCCTCTCCTCTCCTCTCCTCTCCTCTCCTCTCCTCTCCTCTCCTCTCCTCTCCTCTCCTCTCCCTCTCCTCCCCTCCCCTCCCCCTCCTCTCCTCTCCTCCCCTCCTCTCCTCCCCTCCCCTCCCCTCTCCTCTCCTCTCCTCTCCCTCTCCTCTCCTCTCCTCTCCTCCCCTCCCCTCCCTCCTCTCCTCCCCTCTCCTCTCCTCTCCTCCCTCCCCTCCCTCTCCTCTCTCCCTCCCCTCCCTCTCCTCCCCTCCCTCCCTCTCCTCTCCTCTCCCCTCCCTCTCCTCTCCTCTCCTCTCCTCTCCTCCCCTCCCCTCCTCCCTCCCCTCCCCTCCTCCTCCCTCCCTCCCCTCTCCCTCTCCTCCCTCTCCTCCCCTCCCTCTCCTCCCTCTCCTCCCTCCCTCCCCTCTCCTCTCCTCTCCTCTCCTCTCCTCTCCCTCTCCTCTCCTCTCCTCTCCTCCTCTCCTCTCCTCTCCTCTCCTCTCCCTCTCCTCTCCTCTCCCTCCCTCTCCCCCTCCCCTCCTCTCCTCCCTCCCTCTCCCCTCCCCTCCTCCCCTCCCTCTCCCTCCTCCCTCTCCTCCCTCCCTCTCCTCTCCTCTCCTCCTCCTCCCTCTCCTCTCCTCTCCTCTCCCTCCTCTCCTCTCCTCTCCTCTCCTCCCCTCTCCTCTCCCTCCTCTCCTCTCCTCTCCTCCCCTCCCCTCCTCCCTCCTCCCCTCCCCTCCCCTCCCTCTCCTCCTCTCCCCTCTCCTCTCCTCCCCTCTCCTCCCCCCTCCCTCTCCTCCTCCCTTTCCTCTCCTTTCCTTTCCTCTCCTCTCCTCTCCTCTCCTCTCCTCTCCTCTCCTCTCCTCTCCTCTCCTCTCCTCTCCTCTCCTCTCCTCTCCTCTCCTCTCCTCTCCTCTCCTCTCCTCTCTCAGGGAGGATGTGGGTTTGTAGCAGGTCTCCTCCACCTGTTCTTCCTAGGATCCTTCAGTTGGATGTTGTTAGAGGGGGTTCAGCTCTATCGCATGGTGGTCCTGGTCTTCAACACTACCATAAGGTATTGGATATATTTATAAATTATTATATCTTAGTATATATTTAGAGTATTTAGAGTATATATTTGTATTATACATTTATGTTATATTAATTTAGATATGTAATGTCTGTATTTATATTATTTCCTAATCTATTATATATTTTCATT
>NW_025745985.1:94612-99612 GCF_021184085.1 Oncorhynchus gorbuscha | reverse complement strand
TGTGTGTGTGTGTGTGTGTGTGTGTGTGTGTGTGTGTGTGTGTGTGTGTGTGTGTGTGTGTGTGTGTGTGTGTGTAACACTGTGCTCTGCTGCCCTCATCAGGTTAGAGAGGAGTATGGCAAGCTGCTGTCCTGTATCTGCACACCACTGAAGAAGAGATACTCAGAGGTCAGCACCACCAACCCTTCTTCCAGCCAATCCCAGGTACACACACACACACACACACACACACACACACACACACACACACACACACACACACACACACACACACACACACACACACACACACACACACACACACCACTTTCACTAAGTTAACCTCTGTCCTTTGACCTTTGTCTGTCCTAGGGGTCAAGGAGCGCAGAGACCACGGGGGAGTCGCAGATATGACGTCACCAAACTCCCATAATGCACCTCTTCACCCCTCCTCCCATGACAAAGGTTCCCACTAGATGTTCAAACTGTAAAGTCAAAATGGTCGATATCGTAAACATTTATGAAAACAAATATTTGCGCTTAGCGGTGTGGTTAAGATATATTGTAGAAATGGGAAGTGTTTCTGATTTAGTATCTTGGCCAGATTGTGACAACCCAGAAACACTCAGCCCGAGGATAGTACTGTTCAGACCAGGTTAGTAGAAAATGTGTCCAACTAGCCTGCCGGATAGTAAAAATGGTAGTCCACTAGCCAGGTTGGCCAGAACCTTCAGTTCCATCCCTGATTAGACACTTCATATCAAACTTGATGTTAATTAACCACTGTCTTATCAAGCATTAGGTTATCCAATCAGATGTTATGTGATCTTCATGTCATCCAATTGGAATCCATATGGTCTTTATGTCATTCAATCAGAAGTTACATGATCTTCATGTCATCCAATAGGAATCCATATGGTCTTTATGTCATCCAATCAGAAGTTACATGATCTTCATGTCATCCAATAGGAATCCATATGGTCTTCATGTCATCCAATAGAAACGAAAATCCTCTTTATGTCATCCAATAGGAATCTATATGATGTTTATGTCATCCGATATGATATTTATGTAATTTTCACAACCACAAAAGAAAGGTACTATTTTCCACCACTTTGATGAAATCATAAACGTGATAAACAGAAGCTTTCTTCCTTTACATGAATGTGATAGATTCATAGTAATATTTATTACCAAGAGCACAAGATAGGGTGACTGTTCTACACAAATAAATCCAAAGGGATTTAGAAAAACATTAAGTGAAGATATGTGTAAGTTGTGACCTACTGGACTGTTATACTGTTATACTGTTAATGTGTTATTGATCTTTAACACTTTATTAATAACATTTAAGAATAATATGCATGTTTATACATTCAGGCTAGTAATGTTTACACATTCTTATAAATGTTTACAAAAATAATTGTAAATAGTTTATAAATTGTTAAAAGGTTTATTCATGATAGTTATTATCAAGTGTTACCATGGAGACCTCTACGTACCTCTACTACCGTTAAAAAGCTTGGGGTCACTTAGAAATGTCATTGTTTATGAAAGAAAAGCACAGAATTTGTCCATTAAAATAACATAAAATTTATCAGAAATACAGTGTAGACATTATTAATATTGTAAATTACTATTGTAGCTGGAAACTACTGATTCTGATATAGAATATCTACATAGGCGTACAGAGGCCCATTATCAGAAACCATCACTCCTGTTTTCCAATGGCTCATTTCATTAGCTAATCCAAGTGTATCATTTTAAAATGCTAATTGATCATTAGTAAATCCTTTTTCAGTTATGTTAGCACAGCTGAAAACTGGGATGATAAAAGGAGCAATAAAACTGGCCTTCTTTAGACTAGTTGAGGATTCAGCATTTGTGGGTTCGATTACAGGCTCAAAATGGCTAGAAACAAATAACTTTCTTCTGAAACTCGTCAGTCTGTTCTTGTTCTGATAAATGAAGGATATTCCATGTGTGAAATTGCCAAGAAACTGAAGATCTCGTACAACGCTGTGTACTAGTCACTTCACAGAACAACGCAAACTGGCTCTACCCAGAATAGAAAGAGGAGTGGGAGGCCCCGGTGAACAACTGAGCAAGCGGACAAGTACATTAGAGTGTCTAGTTTGAGAAAAAGGTGCCTCACAAGTCCTCAACTGGCAGCTTCATTAACCTGTGGAACCCCGTTCCGCTAGCGGAACCCCTCGCCAACAGCCAATGAAATTGCAGGGCGCCAAATACAAATCAACAGAAATCTCATAAATCAAATTTCTCAAACATACAATTATTAGGCACCATTTTAAAGAAACAATTCTTGTTAATCCAGCCACAGTGTCTGATTTCAAAAATGCTTTACAGCGAAAGCTCCCCAAACGATTATGTTAGGTCACCACCTAGTCACAGAAAAACTCAGCCATTTTTCCAGCCAAAGAGAGGAGCTAACTCTCTCGTGACAGCGCGCCACAAGCCTGTGACACTGTGGCAGACCACTGACTCAAAGAGCTCCCATTCCTCCCTCCTTTATAGTAGAAGCCTGAAACAACGTTCTAAAGACGGTTGACATCTAGTGGAAGCCTTAGGAAGTGCAAAATGACCCACATCCCACTGTGTATTCAATAGCGGCTGAGATCAAAAACTGCAAACCTCCGATTTAGTTAAATAGTACCCGCAAAACACTAGTCTCAACGTCAACAGAGGAGAGGTGACTGCGGATGTATTCCTTCTAGGAAGAGTTGCTGAGAAAAACCTATATCTCAGACTGGCCAATAAAATCTATTAAGACAAAAGTAAACAATTACAGGCAGAGGAACTTTCTGATCAATTTGATGTTACTTAAATGGACAAAACATTTGCTTTTCTTTCAAAAACAAGGACATTTCTAAGTGACCCCAAACTTTTGAACAGTAGTGTACTGTCGTGGCCAATAGTTTTGAGAATGACACAAATATATATTTTCACAAAGTCTGCTGCCTCAGTTTGTATGATGGCAATTTGCATATACTCCGGAATGTTATGAAGTGTGATCAGATGAATTGCCATTAATTTCAAAGTCCCTCTTTGCCATGCAAATGAACGGAATCCCCCCAAAACATTTCAACTGCTACCCACTGTGGAAGGGTAGCCTAGTGGTTAGACCGTTCGACTAGTAACCGAAAGGTTGCAAGTTCAAATCCCTCATCTGATTTTCTGCCCCTGAACAAGGTAGTTAACACACTGTTCCTAGGCTGTCATTGAAAATAAGATATTTTTCTTAACTGACCTGTCTAGTTAAAAAAAGGATATTGCTGCCAGTAAGATTGCACCTAAATCAACCATTTATCAGATCATCAAGAACTTCAAGGAGAGCTGTTCAATTGTTGTGAAGAAGGCTTCAGGGTGCCCAATAATGTCCAGCAAGCGCCCGGACCGTCTCCTCAAGTTGATTTAGCTGCAGGATTGGGGCACCACCTGTACAGAGCTTGCTCAGGAATGCCAGCAGGCAGGTGTGAGTGCATCTGCACACACAGTGAGGTCAAGTCTTTTGGAGGATGACCTGGTGTCAAGAAGGGCAGCAAAGAAGCTACTTCTCTCCAGGAAAAACATCAGGGACAGACTGATATTCTGCAAAAGGTACAGGGATTGGACTGCTGAGGACTGGGGTGAAGTCATTTTCTCTGATGAATCTCCTTTCCGATTGTTTGGGGCATCCGGAAAAAATCTTGTCCGGAGAAGACAAGGTGAGCGCTACCATCAGTTCTGTGTCATGCCAACAGTAAAGCATCCTGAGATCATTCATGTGTGGGGTTGCTTCTCAGCCAAGGGAGTGGGCTCACTCACAATTATGCCAAAGAACACAGCCATGAATGAAGAATGGTACCAACACATCCTCCGAGAGCAACTTCTCCCAACCATCCAGGAAAAGTTTGATGACGAACAATGCCTTTTCCAGTACGATGGAGCACCTTGCCATAAGGCAAAAGTGATAACTAAGTGGGTCGGGGAAAAAAGCATTGATATTTTGGGTCCATGACCAGGAAACTCCCCAGACCTTAATCCCACTGAGAACTTGTGGTCAATCCTCAAGAGGTGGGTGGACAAACAAAAACCCACACATTCTGACAAAATCCAAGCATTGATTATGCAAGAATGGGCTGCCATCAGTCAGGATGTGGCCCAGAAGGGAATTGACAGCATGCCAGGGCGGATTGTAAAGGTCTTGAAAAAGAAGGGTCACCACTGCAAATATTGACACTTTGCATCAACTTCATGTAATTGTCAATAAAAGCCTTTGACACTTATGAAATGCTTGTAATTATACTTCAGTATTCCATAGTAACATCTGACAAAAATATCTAAAGACACCGAAGCAGGAAATTTTGTGAAAATGTATTTTTGTGTCATTCTCGTTTTTTTTTGCCAGGACTTTTAATCATAAGAATGTTAAAGATTTGTTGTGAACACTTGCAGTGCTTTTGTCCAAATATAGCCTTTATCACCAGGTTTTTTTAGAAATCCTTGTGGAAAGATTCTCGGAATGAGGAGGGAATCAACAGGGAATCTGGATTCTCCTACAATATTGTCACTCATGGCTCCATCTTAAAACTCTTGGTTAGTTTATTACTGGCCAACGAAATATAGAGGTCCTTAGGAACACATCTAGGATCAGAATACAGTAAATTACTGTACAGTTCAGACAGTGTAGAGGTTGTCACAGATCTAGGATCATCTTAGATTAGATTAAATAGTTCCAAAAACATCAAGTGATTTTGCATAGCCACATCGTTTCAACAGAAATACTCATCATAAATGTAGATGATAATACAAATTAAACACATGGAATTATAGATATACCTCTCCTTAATGCAAACCCTGTGTCAGATTTTTTTTTAAAGTTGAGGGAAAAAGCAAAACATGCAATAATCTGAGACGGAGCTCAGAACAGAAGCCAAATTAGCCGCCATGTTGTAGTCAACAGAAACCAGAAAATACATGATAAATGTTTCCTTACCTTTGATGAACTTCATCAGAATGCA
>NW_025745985.1:59612-87112 GCF_021184085.1 Oncorhynchus gorbuscha | reverse complement strand
ACCGACACCACGCACCAGGCCTAGAGTGCGTCTCGGCAGGCTAGTATGCCCTGTTCCTGCTCCTCGCACTTGCCCTGAGGTGCGTGTCCCCAGCACGGTACCACCAGTGCCAGCACCACGCACCAGGCCTTACAGTGCGCCTCGGCAGTCCAGAGCGTCCAGCGATAGTACCCAGTCCAGAGCTTCCAGCGACAGTACCCAGTCCAGAGCGTCCTGCGACAGTACCGAGTCCAGAGCGTCCTGCGACAGTACCCAGTCCAGAGCGTCCGGCGACAGTTCACAGACCGGAACCTCCAACGACGGGCCACAGTCCGTAACCTCCAACGACGGGCCACAGTCCGTAACCTCCAACGACGGGCCACAGTCCGGAGCTTCCAACGACGGGCCACAGTCCGGGGCCACCAACGAAGGGCCCCAGCCCAGGGTCTCCAGCGACGGTCCCCAGCCCGGGGTCACGCCAGGAGGGTCCCCAGCCCGGGGCCTACGGCAAAGATCCGCAGTCCAGAGCCTCCGACGATGATCCACGGGTCAGTGCTACTCAGTGTAAAGAAGTGGAGCAGCGTCCAGAACCAGAGCCGCCACCAAAGTTAGATTCCCACCCAGACCCTCCCATATAGGTTTAGGTTTGCGGCCGGGAGTCCGCACCTTTGGGGGGGGAGGTACTGTCACTCCCTGACCTTAGTTATCTTTGTTTTCTTTATTATTCTGGTTAGGTCAGGGTGTGACGAGGGTGGTATGTGTGTTTTTGTATATCTATGGGATTTTGGTATGTCTAGGTAAATGTAGGTCTTTGGTGGTCTGAATTGGTTCCCAGTCAGAGGCAGCTGTTTATCTTTGTCTCTGATTGGGGATCCTATTTAGGTTGCCATCTTCCATTTTGGTTTTGTGGGTTATTGTCTAGGTGTAGTTGCCTGTCAGCACTCGGTTTATATAGCTTCACGGTCATTTTTGTTATTTTGTTAGTTGTCTAGTGTTCTTTCTTTATTAAAGGAAGTATGTATTCATATCACGCCTTGGTCTCATCAATACGACGAACGTGACAATGGGATTTCTGTTGTTTTGAATTTGGCGCCCTGCAATTTCACTTGCTGCTGTCGAGGTGGGACGCTACTGTCCCACTGATACCAAAGAGGTTTAACAAGTCACATAATAAGTATCATGAACTCTGTGTTCAGTGATATGTATACAGTTGAAGTCAGAAGTTTACATACACTTATGTTGGAGTCATTTAAACTCATTTTTCAACCACTCCATAAATGTATTGTTAACAAGTTTGGAGGAAAAAGGGGGAGCTTGTAAACCTGAAGAACATCATCCCAACCGTGAAGCACGGGGTGGCAGCTTCATGTTTTGGGGTGCTTTGCTGCAAGAGGGACTGGTGCAATTCACAAAATAGATGGCATCATGAGGTAGGAATATTATGTAGATATATTGAAGCAACATCTCAAGACGTCAGTCAGGAAGTTAAAGCTTGTTTGCAAATGTGTCTTCCAAATGGACAATGACCCCAAGCATGCTTCCAAAGTTGTGGCAAAATGGTGTCAGGACAACAAAGTCAAGGTATTGGAGTGGCCATCACAAAGCCCTGACCTCAATCCTATAGAAAAGTTGTGGGCAGAACTGAAAAAGTGTGTGCGAGCAAGGAGGCCTACAAACCTGACTCAGTTACACCAGCTCTGTCAGGAAGAATGGGCCAAAATTCACCCACCTTTTGGTGGGAAGCTTGTGGAAGGCTACCCAAAACATTTGACCCAAATTAAACAATTTAAAGGCAATGCTACCAAATACTAATTTAGTGTATGTAAACTTCTGACCCACTGGGAATGTGATGAAAGAAATTAAAGCTGAAATATATCATTCTCTCTACTATTATTCTGAGATTTTCACATTCTTAAAATAAAGTGGTGATCCTAACTGACCTAAAACAATGAATTTTTACTAGGATTGAATGTTAGGAATTGTGAAAAATTGAGTTTAATTGTACTTGGCTAAGGTGTATGTAAACTTCCGACTTCAACTGTACATTATCATGATTATGTGGATGGAGACAATTTTCTTCATAAAAGTCCATTGTGTTGACAACTTTACTGCTGACATGCAAAACATAATGAAACAAACACCAAAAGATAGTTTTTGAGTGATATTCCCCTTTACGTTTAGTAACCTAGCTATAATATCTCTGTCTTCTCTACTATACTTCAGTTTAGTAACCTAGCTATAATATCTCTGTCTTCTCTACTATACTTCAGTTTAGTAACCTAGCTATAATATCTCTGTCTTCTCTAATATACTTCAGTTTAAATAATAATAATATATGCCATTTAGCAGACGCTTTTATCTAAAGCGACTTACAGTCATGTGTGCATACATTCTACGTATGGGTGGTCCCGGGGATCGAACCCACTACCCTGGCGTTACAAGCGCCATGCTCTACCAACTGAGCTACAGAAGGACCACAGTTTAGTAACCTAGCTATAATATCTCTGTCTTCTCTACTATACTTCAGTTTAGTAACCTAGTTATAATATCTCTGTCTTCTCTACTATACTTCAGTTTAGTAACCTAGTTATAATATATCTGTCTTCTCTACTATACTTCAGTTTAGTAACCTAGTTATAATATCTCTGTCTTCTCTACTATACTTCAGTTTAGTAACCTAGTTATAATATCTCTGTTTTCTCTCCTATACTTCAGTTTAGTAATCTAGTTATAATATCTCTGTCTTCTCTACTACACTTCAGTTTAGTAACCTAGTTATAATGTCTCTGTCTTCTCTACTATACTTCAGTTTAAAAACCTAGCTATAATATCTCTGTCTTCTCTACTATACTTCAGTTTAGTAACCTAGTTATAATATCTATATCTTCTCTACTATACTTCAGTTTCGTAACCTATTTATAATATCTCTGTCTTCTCTACTATACTTCAGTTTAGTAACCTAGTTATAATATCTCTGTCTTCTCTACTATACTTCAGTTTAGTAATCTATTTATAATATTTCTGTCTTCTCTACTATACTTCAGTTTAGTAACCTAGTTATAATATCTCTGTCTTCTCTACTATACTTCAGTTTAGTAACCAAGTTATAATATCTATATCTTCTCTACTATACTTCAGTTTAGTAAACCTAGCTATAATATCTCTGTCTTCTTTACTATACTTCAGTTTAGTAACCTATTTATAATATCTCTGTCTTCTCTACTATACTTCAGTTTAGTAACCTAGCTATAATATCTCTGTCTTCTCTACTATACTTCAGTTTAGTAACCTAGCTATAATATCTCTGTCTTCTCTACTATTCTTCAGTTTAGTAATCTAGCTAAAGTTGCAATGTGCAGAATAAGTATTTTCCTACTAATTATACCCATGTGTTTATAATGCACTAGCCTATGGAACAGAGTGTCATTTGGGATGAACAAATTGTAAAAAAATAAATAATAATAATTGCATCCCAACGAGGTCCAGACTGCTGTGGTGTTGACAGTGATGAGAATGATGCTAACCCGAGGCTGGGCTAGTAGGAAACTGGTTGAATAACTTTATCTGTCTCTCTCTGTCTCTCTCTCTCTTTCTCTGTCTCTCTGTCTCTCTCTCTCTTTCTCTGTCTCTCTGTCTCTCTGTCTCTCTCTCTCTTTCTCTGTCTCTCTGTCTCTCTGTCTCTTTCTCTCTCTCTGTCCCTCTTTCTGTGTCTTTCTCTGTCTCTCTGACCCTCTTTCTGTCTCTTTCTCTGTCTCTCTGACCCTCTTTCTGTCTCTCTCTCTGTCCCTCTTTCTGTCTCTTTCTCTGTCTCTCTGACCCTCTTTCTGTCTCTTTCTCTGTCTCTCTGACCCTCTTTCTGTCTCTCTCTCTGTCTCTCTCTCTGTCTCTCTCTCTCTGTCTCTCTCTCTGCCTCTCTGTCTCTCTGTCTCTCCTCACAGGTCTTGATTTCATTCTACTGGTGAACCTAGTGGCCAAAGGTTGTGACCCTGGCTTCATAGCCAAAGGGAGTCAAAAATGTGATGATATAGATGAGTGTAAAGAGTGGGACAGTAACCCACCCTGTGGAAGTAAAGCCACGTGTTACAACACACAGGGGAGCTTCTACTGTCACTGTCTACCTGGGTTCAGATCCACAACGACTTTAAAGTTTACTCCTCTCACTGGGGAGTGTAACGGTGAGGATTCAATGTGTGTGTGTGTGTGTGTGTGTGTGTGTGTGTGTGTGTGTGTGTGTGTGTGTGTGTGTGTGTGTGTGTGTGTGTGTGTGTGTGTGTGTGTGTGTGTGTGTGTGTGTGTGTGTGTGTGTGTGTGTGTGTGTGTGTGTGTGTGTGTGTGTGTGTGTGTGTGTGTGTGTGTGTGAGTGTGTGAGTGTGAATGCTACATGTCAAGGGAATTAAACATTGCTTTGGCTCCTATCTCCTTATTTCCTCTGTTCAGGATGTTGTCCAATAGAAAAGTGTTTTTGTTGCAAAACGCTTTGACACCCCATATTTCCTTCTCTCTTCAGACCTCAATGAGTGCCTGATAACGCATGTTTGTGGCAACAACACCATTTGCCTCAACACCATCGGGAGCTACAACTGCCAATGCCAACCTGGCTTCAGAGTCTCTACTTACACTGGACGCTGTACAGGTGAGTCCAGCAAGGGAGAATCATTCTGTGTGTGTGTGTGCGTGTGTGTGCGTGTGTGTGTGTGCGTGTGTGTGATGTGAGGATCTCACCTTAGCTTGTGTGTGTGTGTCCACTACAGATGAGGATGAGTGTGTGTGGGTTCCCCCGGTGTGTGGCGTGCTGGGGATATGCACAAACACACCTGGCCGATACACCTGCACCTGTCCGCCAGGGCTCAGTAACCACGGCAACAACACTGCCCCCTGCACAGGTGAGGTGGCCGAGGCCACGCTAGCTCTGACCTCTTACCCATGAAATCTAACGTCTGACCTTTGACCCCGTGACCCTCACCCTTTGAAGACACCTGTCAGATCTCACAACGCCTGGAAAACATGTTTAACCCATCAGTAACCCCGTCACAGGATATAGCAGCAATGTGATGCCCGACTGCTTAGTTGATGACGTGGCACGCAGCCATTGGTGCAGTGTAATAATTACAATTGAGTCAGGCTGGAATGTGACCACGTAAATCAGGGGATTCCAAAACTCTCCTCTGGGACACAAAGCCTTCCGTGTATTGTAGTTATTCCAGAGCTAGTTCACCTGATTCAACTTGTCAACTAATCCTTAAGACCTTGACGAGGTGAATCAGGTGAGATAGTTCAGGAATATAACAAAGTGGTGAAATGTTTGGGTGTCCCAGAGGAGAGGTTTGACAACCACTGACTGCACAGTTGATGACACGGTACACAGCCATTGGTGCAATATAATAATGTGTGTGTGTGAGTGTGCGTGTGCGTGTCTATATGTGTGAATCTTACATGTCAAGGAAACAAAACATTACGTTGAATTATCTTCTATGTTCTGTGCCATATTTGCAGAGCAGTAATTCCCCAACTTCTCCAGAAGCACAGACAGAGATTAGGGAATCACTTGTGGAGAGGTTAGGGAATCACTTGTGGAGAGGTTAGGGAATCACTTGTGGAGAGGTTAGGGAATCACTGGAGGAGAGGTTAGGGAATCACTGGAGGAGAGGTTAGAGAATCACTGGAGGAGAGGTTAGGGAATCACTGGAAGAGAGGTTAGGGAATCACTGGAGGAGAGGTTAGAGAGTCACTGGGGGAGAGGTTAAGGAATCACTGGAGGAGAGATTAGGGAATCACTGGAGGAGAGGTTAACAAATCACTGGAAGAGAGGTTAGGGGGTCACTGGAGTAGAGGTTAGGGAATCACTGGAGGAGAGGTTAGGGAGTCACTGGAGGAGAGGTTAGGGAATCACTGGAAGAGAGGTTAGGGAATCACTGGAAGAGAGTTAGGGAATCACTGGAGGAGAGTTAGGGAATCACTGGAGGAGAGGTTAGGGAGTCACTGGGGGAGAGGTTAGGGAGTCACTGGAGGAGAGGTTAGGGAATCACTGGAAGAGAGGTTAGGGAATCACTGGAGGAGAGGTTATGGAGTCACTGGAGGAGAGGTTAAAGGATCACTGGAGGAGAAATTATGGAGTCACTGGAGGATAGATTAGGGAATCCCTGGAGGAGAGGTTAGGGAATCACTGGAGGAGAGGTTAGGAGAGTCGCTGGAGGAGAGGTTAGGGAGTCACTGGATGAGAGGTTAGGGAATCACTGGAGAAGAGGTTAGAGAGTCACTGGAGGAGAGGTTAGGGAGTCACTGGAGGAGAGATTATTGAGTCACTGGAGGAGAGGTTATAGGATCACTGGAGGAGAGGTTAAAGGATCACTGGAGGAGAGGTTAGAGGATCACTGGAGGAGAGGTTAGGGAATCACTGGAAGAGAGTTTAGGGAATCGCTGGAGGAGAGGTTAGGGAATCACTGGAAGAGTTTGGGGAATCACTGGAGGAGTGGTTAGGGAATCACTGGAGGAGAGGTTAGGGAATCACTGGAGGAGAGGTTAGGGGATCACTGGAGGAGAGGTTCGGGAGTCACTGGAGGAGAGGATAGGGAGTCACTGGAGGAGAGGTTAGGGAATCACTGGAGCAGAGGTTAGGAGAGTCACTGGAGGAGAGGTTAGGGAGTCACTGGAGGAGAGGTTCGGGAGTCACTGGAGGAGAGGTTAAAGGATCACTGGAGGAGAGGTTATGGAGTCACTGGAGGAGAGGTTAAAGGATCACTGGAGGAGAGGTTATGGGGTCACTGGAGGAGAGGTTAAAGGATCACTGGAGGAGAGGTTATGGAGTCACTGGAGGAGAGGTTAAAGGATCACTGGAGGAGAGGTTATGGAGTCACTGCCATGTCAACATGTTTCCTTCTCTCTTCAGACATCGATGAGTGTCTGGAGAAAACACAGATTTGTGGCAGCAACGCCAGTTGCCTCAACACCATTGGGAGCTTCCACTGCCAGTGTCAACCTGGGTTCAGATTCTCTAATCACACTGTGAAGGTGAGTCCCACAACATGGCATCATTGTGTGTGTGTTTTGTCTTGATTGATTGATTCTCCCTATAGTCTCTGTAGTATCTATTGTCCCTATAGTCTCTGTAGTATCTATTGTCCCTATAGTCTCTGTAGTATCTATTGTCACTAAGGCATCTTCAGTCCCTTTGAATCCATATTCTCAATAGTCTATATAAACGTAAATGCTATAGACTCTATGGACTCTATAAAATCTGCCCATGAATACATATGTACAGTATGCAGTGCTTTAGTTGGAAACATCACTACATACTGTACATATGTATGTCCATAGAGTCTATAGCACTTATGTTTTTATAGACTATTGAAACTATCGATACTGAGGGACTAAAGATACTACAGAGACTATAGAGACAATAGATACTACAGAGACTATAGGGACAATAGATACTACAGAGACTATAGGGACTAAAGATACTACAGAGACTATAGAGACAATAGATACTACAGAGACTATAGGGACAATAGATACTACAGAGACTATAGAGACAATAGATACTACAGAGACTATAGGGACAATAGATACTACAGAGACTATAGGGACAATAGATACGACAAAGACTATAGTGACTATAGGGACAATAGATACTACAGAGATTATAGTCACTATAGGGACAATAGATACTACAGAGACTATAGTGACTATAGGGACAATAGATACTACAGAGACTATAGGGACAATATATACTACAGAGACTATAGGGACAATAGATACTACAGAGACTATCGGGACAATAGATACTACAGAGACTATAGGGACAATAGATACTACAGAGACTATAGTGACAATAGATACTACAGAGACTATAGTGACAATAGATACTACAGAGACAATAGGGACAATAGATACTACAGAGACTATAGGGACAATAGATACTACAGAGACTATAGGGACAATAGATACTACAGAGACTATAGGGACAATAGATACTACAGAGACTATAGGGACAATAGATACTACAGAGACTATCGGGACAATAGATACTACAGAGACTATAGAGACTATAGGGACAATAGATACTACAGAGACTATAGGGACAATAGATACTACAGAGACTATAGTGACAATAGATACTACAGAGACTATAGTGGCTATAGGGACAATAGATACTATAGAGACTATCGGGACAATATATACTACAGAGACTATAGTGACAATAGATACTACAGAGACTATAGTGACTATAGGGACAATAGATACTACAGAGACTATAGTGACTATAGGGACAATAGATACTACAGAGACTATAGGGACAATAGATACTACAGAGACTATAGGGACAATAGATACTACAGAGACTATCGGGACAATAGATACTACAGAGACTATAGGGACAATAGATACTACAGAGACTATAGTGACAATAGATACTACAGAGACTATAGTGACAATAGATACTACAGAGACAATAGGGACAATAGATACTACAGAGACTATAGGGACAATAGATACTACAGAGACTATAGGGACAATAGATACTACAGAGACTATAGGGACAATAGATACTACAGAGACTATAGGGACAATAGATACTACAGAGACTATCGGGACAATAGATACTACAGAGACTATAGAGACTATAGGGACAATAGATACTACAGAGACTATAGGGACAATAGATACTACAGAGACTATAGTGACAATAGATACTACAGAGACTATAGTGGCTATAGGGACAATAGATACTATAGAGACTATCGGGACAATATATACTACAGAGACTATAGTGACAATAGATACTACAGAGACTATAGTGACTATAGGGACAATAGATACTACAGAGACTATAGGGACAATAGATACTACAGAGACTATAGGGACAATAGATACTACAGAGACTATAGTGACTATAGGGACAATAGATACTACAGAGACTATAGGAACAATAGATACTACAGAGACTATAGGGACAATAGATACTACAGAGACTATAGGGACAATAGATACTACAGAGACTATAGGGACAATAGATACTACAGAGACTATAGTGACAATATATACTACAGAGACTATAGAGACTATAGGGACAATAGATACTACAGAGACTATAGGGACAATAGATACTACAGAGACTATAGTGACAATATATACTACAGAGACTATAGAGACTATAGGGACAATAGATACTACAGAGACTATAGGGACAATAGATACTACAGAGACTATAGGGACAATAGATACTACAGAGACTATAGGGACAATAGATACTACAGAGACTATAGATACTATAGGGACAATAGATACTGCAGAGACTATAGGGACAAAAGATACTACAGAGACTATAGGGACAATAGATACTACAGAGACTATAGGGACAATAGATACTAGAGAGACTATAGGGACAATAGATACTACAGAGACTATAGGGACAACAGATACTACAGAGACTATAGTGACAATAGATACTACAGAGACTATAGTGGCTATAGGGACAATAGATACTACAGAGACTATAGTGACTATAGGGACAATAGATACTACAGAGACTATAGGGACAATAGATACTACAGAGACTATAGTGACTATAGGGACAATAGATACTATAGAGACTATAGGGACAATAGATACTACAGAGACTATAGTGACTATAGGGACAATAGATACTACATAGACTATAGGGACAATAGATACTACAGAGACTACAGGGACAATAGATACTACAGAGACTATAGGGACAATAGATACTACAGAGACTATAGTGACTATAGGGACAATAGATACTACAGAGACTATAGTGACTATAGGGACAATAGATGCTACAGAGACTATAGGGACAATAGATACTACAGAGACTATAGTGACAATAGATACTACAGAGACTATAGGGACAATAGATACTACAGAGACTATAGGGACAATAGATACTACAGAGACTATAGTGACAATAGATACTACAGAGACTATAGTGACAATAGATACTACAGAGACTATAGGGACAATAGATACTACAGAGACTATAGGGACAATAGATACTACAGAGACTATAGGGACAATAGATACTACAGAGACTATAGGGACAATAGATACTACAGAGACTATAGGGACAATAGATACTACAGAGACTATCGGGACAATAGATACTACAGAGACTATAGTGACAATAGATACTACAGAGACTATAGTGACTATAGGGACAATAGATACTACAGAGACTATAGGGACAATAGATACTACAGAGACTATAGTGACAATAGATACTACAGAGACTATAGTGGCTATATGGACAATAGATACTATAGAGACTATAGGGACAATAGATACTACAGAGACTATAGGGACAATAGATACTACAGATACTATAGTGACTATAGGGACAATAGATACTACAGAGACTATAGGGACAATAGATACTACAGAGACTAGAGGGACAATAGATACTACAGAGACTATAGGGACAATAGATTCTACAGAGACTATAGGGACAATAGATACTACAGAGACTATAGTGACAATATATACTACAGAGACTATAGAGACTATAGGGACAATAGATACTACAGAGACTATAGGGACAATAGATACTACAGAGACTATAGGGACAATAGATACTACAGAGACTATAGGGACAATAGATACTACAGAGACTATAGGGACAATAGATACTACAGAGACTATAGTGACAATATATACTACAGAGACTATAGTGACAATATATACTACAGAGACTATAGGGACAATAGATACTACAGAGACTATAGAGACTATAGGGACAATATATACTACAGAGACTATAGTGACAATAGATACTACAGAGACTATAGAGACTATAGGGACAATATATACTACAGAGACTATAGGGACAATAGATACTACAGAGACTATAGGGACAATAGATACTACAGAGACTATAGGGACAATAGATACTACAGAGACTATAGTGACTATAGGGACAATAGATACTACAGAGACTATAGGGACAATAGATACTACAGAGACTATAGTGACAATAGATACTACAGAGACTATAGTGACTATAGGGACAATAGATACTACAGAGACTATAGGGACAATAGATACTACAGAGACTATAGGGACAATAGATACTACAGAGACTATAGGGACGATAGATACTACAGAGACTATAGGGACAATAGATACTACAGAGACTATAGTGACAATATATACTACAGAGACTATAGAGACTATAGGGACAATAGATACTACAGAGACTATAGTGACAATAGATACTACAGAGACTATAGTGACTATAGGGACAATAGATACTACAGAGACTATAGGGACAATAGATACTACAGAGACTATAGGGACAATAGATACTACAGAGACTATAGGGACGATAGATACTACAGAGACTATAGGGACAATAGATACTACAGAGACTATAGTGACAATATATACTACAGAGACTATAGAGACTATAGGGACAATAGATACTACAGAGACTATAGGGACAATAGTTACTACAGAGACTATAGGGACAATAGATACTACAGAGACTATAGGCACAATAGATACGACAGAGACTATAGAGACAATAGCTACTATGACAACCACTGAGAATAAAGCATTTGTGTCTATATAGACTATTGATACTATCGATACTGAGGCACTAAAGAGACTAAAGAGACTATAGGGACTATAGCTACTATGACAACCACTGAGACTAAAGCATTTATGTCTATATAAACTATTGAGACTATCGATACTGAGGGACTAAAGATACTAAAGAGACTATAGAGACTTTAGAGGAACCGCAGAAGAAGGTAATGACAAGAGAATGGTTGAAGATGCATAAGGAGTAACCAAGGTGATTACTGGGTGTGTTGGGGAATAGTGCTAAGTAAATGTGGATGTGAGTGTTGAAATGACAGGTTAAGATGATTGACATTTGGATATTAAGAGATTGAAATGTGGATATTAACACATCGATATTTGGAAAATAATTGATAATCTGAAGTATTGAATTTGGGATTATAAGAGATATTATTTGTACTGAGTGAATGAGAGCTGTCAGGGAACTATCCTCAGTGTGAAAGAGGTGTGTGTCCGAATGAATACCCCAACCAGTTCCAGCCACTGGTTTGAAAGAGGTGTGTGTCTGAATGAATACCCCAACCAGTTCTGTCCACTGGTTTGAAAGAGGTGTGTGTCTGAATGAATACCCCAACCAGTGGTTTGAAAGAGGTGTGTGTCTGAATGAATACCCCAACCAGTGGTTTGAAAGAGGTGTGTGTCTGAATGAATACCCCAACCAGTTCTGTCCACTGGTTTCAAAGAGGTGTGTGTCTGAATGAATACCCCAACCAATTCTGTGAGTTTTTAACATTATATAGGGATTCTGTGTGATGTGAAGATATGAAAGGAGAGTGTACTATTACCAAATATACTGTATGAATATTATACTGAGGTACTAGAGATGTGATGTAACAATGTATGTAGAGTATAATGGGTTACTAGAGATGTGATGTAACAATGTATGTAGAATATAATGGGTTACTAGAGATGTGATGTAACAATGTATGTAGAGTATAATGTGTTACTAGAGATGTGATGATGTAACAATGTATGTAGAATATAATGGGTTACTAGAGATGTGATGTAACAATGTATGTAGAGTATAATGTGTTACTAGAGATGTGATGATGTAACAATGTATGTAGAGTATAATGTGTTACTAGAGATGTGATGATGTAACAATGTATGTAGAGTATAATGTGTTACTAGAGATGTGATGATGTAACAATGTATGTAGAGTATAATGGGTTACTAGAGATGTGATGTAACAATGTATGTAGAGTATAATGTGTTACTAGAGATGTGATGATGTAACAATGTATGTAGAATATAATGGGTTACTAGAGATGTGATGATGTAACAATGTATGTAGAGTATAATGGGTTACTAGAGATGTGATGATGTAACAATGTATGTAGAGTATAATGTGTTACTAGAGATGTGATGTAACAATGTATGTAGAGTATAATGTGTTACTAGAGATGTGATGATGTAACAATGTATGTAGAGTATAATGGGTTACTAGAGATGTGATGTAACAATGTATGTAGAGTATAATGTGTTACTAGAGATGTGATGATGTAACAATGTATGTAGAATATAATGGGTTACTAGAGATGTGATGATGTAACAATGTATGTAGAATATAATGGGTTACTAGAGATGTGATGATGGAACAATGTATGTAGAATATAATGGGTTACTAGAGATGTGATGTAACAATGTATGTAGAGTATAATGTGTTACTAGAGATTTGTTAATGTAATATGTTGTTAGTGGAGATTTGTTAATGTAATATGTTAGTAGAGATTTGTTAATGTAATATGTTGTTACTAGAGATTTGTTAATGTAATATGTTAGTAGAGATTTGTTAATGTAATATGTTAGTAGAGATTTGTTAATGTAATATGTTGTTAGTAGAGATTTGTTAATGTAATATGTATGTAGAGTATAATGTTAATGTAATATGTTGTTAGTAGAGATTTGTTAATGTAATATGTTGTTAGTAGAGATTTGTTAATGTAATATGTTGTTACTAGAGATTTGTTAATGTTATATGTATGTAGAGTATAGTCACCTGTTTCTGTACAGCACTTTGAGATATCAGCTGATGTACGAAGGGCTATATAAATAAATTTGATTTGATTTTGATTTGAATGTTAATGTAATATGTTGTTAGTAGAGATTTGTTAATGTTATATGTATGTAGAGTATAATGTTAATGTAATATGTTGTTAGTAGAGATTTGTTAATGTAATATGTTGTTAGTAGAGATTTGTTAATGTTATATGTATGTAGAGTATAATGTTAATGTAATATGTTGTTAGTAGAGATTTGTTAATGTAATATGTTGTTACTAGAGATTTGTTAATGTAATATGTTGTTAGTAGAGATTTGTTAATGTAATATGTTGTTTGGGTTAAAGATAAGCTTCCTGTGGACAAATAGGTAAGCTGCCAGTGAAAATGAACAGAACTCACTGGACTCAAACCGGCTGTAAGGGACATTTGGGACAGAAAGAGTAGACAGCACAAGTCAATAGTTAGGACACGCCTCCTCATTCAAGGGTTTTCTTTATTTGAACTATGTTCTACTATCAAATAACACATATGGAATCATGTAGTAACCAAAAAAGTGTAAAACACATTTTAAATAATCTAATTAGCCACACTTGCGTTGATGACAGCTTTGCACACTCTTGCCATTCTCTCAAACAGATTCATGAGATAGTCACCTGGAATGCATTTCAATGAACAGGTTTGCTTTGTTAAAAGTTCATTTGAGGAGGCAGGGGTGGTATACAAAATATAGCCCTATTTGGTAAAAGACCAAGTCCACATTATGGCAAGAACAGCTCAAATAAGCAAAGAGAAACGTCAGTCCATCATTACTTTAAGCCGTGAAGGTCAGTCAATGTGGAACATTTCAATAACTTTGAAAGTTTCATCAAGTGCAGTCGCAACAAACATCAAGCACTATGATGAAACTGTCTCTCATGAGGACAGCCACAGCAAAGGAAGACCCAGAGTTACCTCTGCTGCAGAGGATCAGTATTATAGTTACCAGCCTCAGCGATTGCAGCCCAAATAAATGCTTCACAGAGTTCAAGTAACAGACACATCTCAACATCAACTGTTCTGAGGAGACTGCATGAATCAGGTCAAATTACTGCAAAGAAACCACTACTAAATGACTCCAATAATAAGAAGAGATTTGCACCAAGAAACACAAGAAATAGACATTAAACCGATGAAAATGTGTCCTTTGGCCTGAGGAGTCCAAATTTGACTTTTTTGGTTCCAACCGCTGTGTCGTTGTGAGACACAGAGTAGGTGAACGCATGATCTCCGCATGTGTGGTTCCTACCGTGAAGCATGGAGGAGGAGGTGTAATGGTGTGGCGTGCTTTGCTGGTGACACGGTCTGTGATTTCTTTAGAATTCAAGGCACACTTAACCAGCATGGCTACCACAGCATTCTGCAGTGATACGCCATCCCATCTGGTTTGCACTTAGTGGGACTATCATTTGTTTTTCAACAGGACAATGACCCAACACACCTCCAGGCTGTGTAAGGGCTATTTGACCAAGAAGGAAAGTGACAGAGTGCTGCATCCGATGACCTGGCCTCCACAATCACCCGACCTCAAACCCAATATACATGGATTGGGATAAGTTGGACCGCATAGTGAACGAAAAGCAGTCAACATATGCTCAGCATATGTGGGAACTCCTTCGAGACTTTTGGAAAAGCATTCGAGGTGAAACTGGTTCAGAGAGTTTTGATGTCTTCACTATTATTTTACAATGTAGAAAATAGTAAAAAATAAAGAGAAACCCTTGAATGAGTAGGTGTATCTAAACTTTGGACTGGTTCAAAATGATTAGATTACAAGAAAGGGACTTTGGGATTGTTTACTTCAGAAGTTGCCTATTCTGCTTAATGGGACACTGTATCATCTGAAGTGTGATTCTGTTTACACATGGTTTTATCAAGACTTCTTGGCCAAGATGCAATAAGCTCGATTAAGATGAAGACTTTTAGGTAGTAGCATAGTGAAAACTAAGTACATGTTAATTTTCTTTCTTCCAGGACTGATGGAAAGTCCAATATCAAGTTATCTGATGAGTTTACCAATGATTTTGTCACGTCTGCTCCTGCTCCCCCTCTCTGACGCTCAAGGTTGCCAGGCGGCTCATCATTACTCACACCTCTCCCCATCGTTACGCGCCCCAGCACTTCATCGGACTCACCTGGTCTCCATCACGTCATTGATTATCTATCCTATATCTGTCACCCATCCAGTTCATTTTACAAATCTGCATTGATGTTGCATTGTTTCTCCTGTCCAGAAGCTCTTACTGGTTTTTGTGTCTGTTAATCCATTAAATATTCATTCCCTGTACTTACTTCTCGTCTCCCAGCGTCTGGCATCACAGAGCCATTACAGATTGTGTACATTTCCTTTTTAAAGACTTGCTGAGGCATTTAACAGTTAGTGAGACTGTAGTAATATACAGTATAAAGATGTCATGCAGGTGAAAGAGGACCCAAAAGCGACTTAACAGAAACAGAGTTTATTTATGTCCAAACAGGGAATAACAGAAATCCTCTAGTCTGTAGAGGGGAATAACTGGAGAAGCGGCCACAGACTGCAGGTCGCTTCTCGGGTAGGCGCAGGCCGTAGTTGACAGAGACACCTGCTCACACGCAGCATCTGATGAAGGCAAAAAACACGACAGGACAGGGCGATACACAATCACAGCAAAAACACGACAGGACAGGGCGAAACGCAATCACAGCATGGTGAATACTAAACAAGGAACCGACGGGACAGGAACGGAACACAAAGGAATAAATAGGGACTCTAATCAGGGGAAAGGATCGGGAACAGGTGTGGGAAGACTAAATGATGATTAGGGGAATAGGAACAGCTGGGGGCAGGAACGGAACGATAGAGAGAAGAGAGAGCGAGAGAGTGAGAGAGGGAGGGGGAGAGAGAGGGATAGAAGGAGGGAAAGAACCAAATAAGACCAGCAGAGGGAAACGAATAGAATGGGGAGCACAGGGACAAGACATGATAATAAATGACAAACATGACAAAAGATACCTGGATCCGGCTGTTTTTCAGTTTATTTTTATTTAAATTGAACCTTTATTTGACTAGACAAGTCAGTTAAAAACAAAATGTTACTTACAATGATGCCCTAGGAACAGTGGGTTAACTGCCTTGTTCAGGGGCAGAACAACATGTATATTGTCTTTCAGCTCCGGGGGATTCGATCAAGCAACCATTCGGTTATTGTCCCAATGCTCTAACCACTAGGCTACCTGCCACTAGGATACCTATCTCCTCTCTTGGGTCGGGGGTAGTATTTTCACCTCCTGATGAAAAGCATGCCCAAAGTAAATAGCCTGTTTCTTAATCCCAGAATTTAGGATATGCATATAATTAGTAGATTTGGATAGAAAACACTCTAAAGTTTCCAAAACTGTTAAAATAATATGCCTGTGAGTATAACAGAACTAATATGGCAGGTGAAAACCGGAGAAAAATCCATCCAGGAAGTGGAATTGTTTTCATGTGGCTGTTTTTCATTTAAATAGTTTGTCTGGTTTCAGGCTTTTATTTTGAAAAACGACGTGTTAAAAGCCATTTCAACAGTTTTAACAATAGTTATCACAGTGTCATACAAGGAGGGAAAATGTTGCTGTCTGAAGAGGTAGCATTGAATTGTACACAGCATCTCCTCTCACTCTATCTTGGTTCGTGCAGGTGACTGTGACCACCTCCTCAGACCAATTGACAGTACGCCCAGAACATTGTTCTGGTAACCAAAATGAGTATCTCAGTTTCAAGGTCCCAGATTTGAGAGAAGAACCCTTGTTAGTTATCAGTCAGTCAGTCACTTGCAGGAACCAATGTTGCATAATGAATCATGTAAATCATGCTTATATGAATTGTGTGGATAGCCGTATATTAGAGAACTAACGGGACTGTCCCGGCAGAGCTCCTGACCGATGTGAACTATGCATGAAGTTTGTTGGAACCTCTCCAGCTTGCTGATAATAAAGAATGATTCATTTAAGTTTGACTTTGAGTCCCTGGTGGTAATTTCCACGACAACGCAAATAATATTATGTTGTCACATCAGCACGGCGATGGTTGTAATGGATACCCTGTTTGGTTTGTGCAAGTGTGATTGATAGGTGAGAACAGCATGTTTGTGTGTCCGTGTGTGTGTGTTTGTGTGTCTGTGTGTCTGTGTGTGTGGCAAGGGCTCAACATGCTTTGTGTGTGTCCACTACAGATGAGGATGTGCGTGTGTATTTGTGCATCCGTGTGTGTGTGTGTGTGTGTGTGTGTGTGTGTGTGTGTGTGATGCGAGCATCTCAGCTTAGCTTGTGTGTGTGTGTCCACTACAGATGAGGATGAGTGTGTGTGGGTTCCCCCGGTGCGCAGCCCTCTGGGCATGTGCACTAACACACCTGGTCTATACACCTGTCTGTCAGGGCTTAGTAACAACAGTAACAACACTGCGCCCGGCAGAGACGAGATGGCTGAGGCCATGCTAGCCCTGACTCCTGATGCCTGCCCTGACCTCTGACCCCCGACCTCTAACCCCCCGACCCCTGTCTTTTGGCCACATTCCAATCCAGACATCTGCCTGAACTCACAGCTGTACCCGTCACGTGATATAGCAGCAATCTGATGCCTGAGTAGCTGCTGCCTTGACAGGAACTAATGGGGATCCAGAATAAATACAACTACAGCTAGGTAGCACACAGCCATTGGTTGAAGTAATACAACAGCTGTATTGCAGTTGGACTGGAACGTGAACCCGTACCCTAAACCAGTTGGAACGTGACCCCGTACCCTAAACCAGTTGGAACGTGAACCCGTACCCTAAACCAGTTGGAACGTGACCCCGTACCCTAAACCAGTTGGAACGTGACCCCGTACCCTAAACCAGTTGGAACGTGACCCACGTACCCTAAACCAGTTGGAACGTGAACCCACCTAAACCAGTTGGAACGTGAACCCGTACCCTAAACCAGTTGGAATGAACCCGTACCCTAAACCAGTTGGAACGTGACCCCGTACCACACTTAAACCAGTTGGAACGTGACCCCGTACCTAAACCAGTTGGAACGTGAACCCGTTGACCCTAAACCAGTTGGAACGTGACCCGTACCCTAAACCAGTTGGGACGGACTCCGTGACCCGTGAAAAACCAGTTGGAACGTGACCCTACCTAAACCAGTTGGAACGTGAACCCGTACCCTAAACCAGTTGGAACGTGAACCCGTACCCTAAACCAGTTGGAACGTGACCCCGTACCCTAAACCAGTTGGAACGTGAACCCGTACCCTAAACCAGTTGGGACGTGACCCCGTACCCTAAACCAGTTGGAACGTGACCCCGTACCCTAAACCAGTTGGAACGTGACCCCGTACCCTAAACCAGTTGGAACGTTTACCCGTACCCTAAACCAGTTGGAACGTGAACCCGTACCCTAAACCAGTTGGAACGTGAACCCGTACCCTAAACCAGTTGGAACGTGAACCCGTACCCTAAACCAGTTGGGACGTGACCCCGTACCCTAAACCAGTTGGAACGTGACCCCGTACCCTAAACCAGTTGGGACGTGACCCCATACCCTAAACCAGTTGGAACATGACCCCGTACCCTAAACCAGTTGGAATGGGACCCCGTACCCTAAATCAGTTTGAACGTGACCACGTACCCTAAATCAGTTTGAACGTGACCCTGTACCCTAAACCAGTTGGAACGTGACCCCGTACCCTAAACCAGTTTGAACATGACCCCGTACACTAAACCAGTTGGAACGTGACCCCATACCCTAAACCAGTTGGAACGTGACCCCGGACACTAAACCAGTTTGAAAGTGACCCCGTACCCTAAACCAGTTGGAACGTCATCCCGTACCCTAATCCAGTTTGAACGTGACCCCGTACCCTAAACCAGTTGGAACGTGACCCCGTACCCTAAACCAGTCTGAACGTGACCCCGTACCCTAAACCAGTTGGAACGTGACCCCAACACATCGTCTTGTAGGAGGCAGAACTAAGACTCGGTTTGCGTCCCAATAATCCCTCCTCTCTCGTGAAGTGTACACTTGTTCACTTTCCTTCACTGATCTCACACTAGCATGCCCCCACCAATCCAATGCTTTTAGATTTGAAGTAGTGAACGAGTGTACACTTCAGAAGAAAGGAGAGAGCAGTGGCCTCATGAGTGGAATGTTTCTTAATATTTTTCATAATTTCATAATTAATTAAACAACTTTTTATAATTTTTAATGTAAAAAGTCCAGTGTTTCTATTTTAACGTTTTTGTTATATTACACTCTAATGTTATGTATATAAATATAATGTTGGAATGCAAACTCAAAATTGTATACAATTCTATATCTGACATGGTACAGGTGTCTCATATTTAGACAGTCAAATAGCGATGGATATCTCCTAAAAAACGATGCAGAGGAAATAATATGACATTTTAAGTGCGGTCATCCGGACCAGGTTGAAGATCAAATGCGGCCCACTTGGCAAAATGAGTGTGACCCCCCTGAACTAGACTGTTAGAGAGGTCACTACCCTCACTGACCCCCCTGATCTAGACTGTTAGAGAGGTTACTACCCTCACTGTTCCCAATACTACTTCCTCAAAAAGGGTTACTGTTGTGCCACTGCAAACTGCCCCATGAGGACAGGTCTAGGTTCAGTTACTGTGTAAGCCTGGATAATGATGATCAGTAAGGGACTATCTAAACTGATCTGAGTGTGGTGCTTATATTACAGTAGGGACTTTCCTCTGTTGCTGTAGATACCGTTATTCCACTGGCAGCTTCCTCTTTGTAGTTTTGAGGCCCAAATGACACCTTATTCCCTGTATAGTGCACTACATTAGACCAGGGCCCATAGTGCACTGTATAATAGGTTGTCATTTGGGATGCGTGCTTGGATGGTTACCATGGTAACATTTCATCACTGGTGTGCTGTGGGTTTCTGGGTGTTTTAATCTCCACCTCAACTTCCTCTCTGTCTCATGTCTTCATTTATAACTTAGTTAGTTGGTATCTGATGGGCCTGTAGGACCTGCCTTGTTGACAGCGTTGTTAAGAAGGTAGAAACTGGGGTCTGTAGGACCTGCCTTGTTGACAGTGCTGTTAAGAAGGTAGAAACTAGTGCCTGTAGGACCTTCCTTGTTGACAGTGCTGTTAAGAAGGTAGAAACTAGGGCCTGTAGGACCTGCCTTGTTGACAGTGCTATTAAGAAGGTAGAAACTAGGGCCTGTAGGACCTGCCTTGTTGACAGTGCTGTTAAGAAGGTAGAAACTAGGGCCTGTAGGACCTGCCTTGTTGACAGTGCTGTTAAGAAGGTAGAAACTAGTGCCTGTAGGACCTTCCTTGTTGACAGTGCTGTTAAGAAGGTAGAAACTAGGGCCTGTAGGACCTGCCTTGTTGACAGTGCTGTTAAGAAAGTAGAAACTAGTGCCTGTAGGACCTTCCTTGTTGACAGTGCTGTTAAGAAGGTAGAAACTAGGGCCTGTAGGACCTACCTTGTTGACAGTGCTGTTAAGAAGGTAGAAACTAGTGCCTGTAGGACCTGCCTTGTTGACAGTGTTGTTAAGAAGGTAGAAACTAGGGCCTGTAGGACCTGCCTTGTTGACAGCGTTGTTAAGAAGGTAGAAACTGGGGCCTGTAGGACCTGCCTTGTTGACAGTGCTGTTAAGAAGGTAGAAACTAGTGCCTGTAGGACCTTCCTTGTTGACAGTGCTGTTAAGAAGGTAGAAACTAGGGCCTGTAGGACCTGCATTGTTGACAGTGCTGTTAAGAAGGTAGAAACTAGGGCCTGTAGGACCTGCCTTGTTGACAGTGCTGTTAAGAAGGTAGAAACTAGTGCCTGTAGGACCTTCCTTGTTGACAGTGCTGTTAAGTGCTGTTAAGAAGGTAGAAACTAGGGCCTGTAGGACCTTCCCTTCCCTGAAGGGACACGTTCAGTAAAATTCTTTGAGGAATGGATCCCTGACTACCTACAAATGGACACTCAGGCTGGTCGGGTGAAGCTGGACAGAGCCCATCGCTCTCAAGCACCGATACCCGGTCCCAATCGGCGCCCACGGCCGGTGGTTATAGAGTTCCACAACTTCACCGACAAGCAGCGCGTCATGGATGCGGCTAGAAACATCGGCTCTGATGGTAGTCAACATAAAGGTCCAAAGGTCTCATTCTTCAATGATTACTCCACAGCGGTTGTACGAAGACGCAAAGCGTTTGATGGGGCGAAGGCTCGACTCAGAAGAATGAAGATGGACTACGCACTGTTGTACCCGGCCACATTGGAGATTATGGTCAACGGATCTCCTAAAAAGCTCTACTCACCTGAAGAGGCTGCTGCGTTTATTGACTCTTTAACTTGACCTCCACAGTATTGAATAACTTTGTTTATTTTTGGTTGAATCTGATCATAATATATAATATATGCCATTTAGCACCTTTTATCCACAGCATTGAGTCATAACATTGTTTATTTTTGGTTGAATCTGATCATGAAACAGTGGTGTGAGTTCTCACGTACTCCGGCTCAGTAATATTCGTATCTTTATTATTTTTCTTGCTAAAGTAAAAGCCGCTATAGCTCAGGCTGAGATATGTGTGAATCCATATTGGTGCCCAGGCTTGGTTTTAGGTGGAAGAGCCTGAATTTTCTTTTATTGATTTTCTTTTCCATACATATAAAGGATGAGGCTATTGAGCGGCAATGCGGACTTAAGAGTCTACATTGGAGAGTTGAAATCCCCTGCATGTTAGCTAGTGGGAAAACCCCCTTTTGGATCTTTACATGTTTAATTTTTGGGTTTAGTATAGTTCGAGTTCAGGGTTCATATAGTTTGTTTATGCTCAGTGAGATAGAGGAGAGTTCAACACATGGAAAAAGGTAGCACCCCACTTTTACAGTAGGATCCAGCCTGGATATTGAATGGTCAAGACACAATGGCAGGTAACAGACTGCGTGTATGTACATGGAACATTAGAGGAAGCCATAACCCCATTAAAAGGAAGAAGGTTCTGTCTTTGTTGAAAAAATAAAATATTGATATTGCCCTGTTGCCCTGTTGCCCTGTTGCCCTGTTGCCCTGTTGCCCTGTTGCCCTGTTGTCCTGTTGCCCTGTTGCCCTGTTGCCCTGTTGCCCTGTTGTCCTGTTGCCCTGTTGTCCTGTTGCCCTGTTGCCCTGTTGCCCTGTTGCCCTGTTGCCCTGTTGCCCTGTCGCCCTGTTTCAAGAAACTCATTTGGATGGTAAGGAGCACCTGAAATTACAACAAGGAGGATTTGGTCAAGTGTTTTTCTCATCATTTACATCCAGAAGTAGAGGTGTAGCAATTCTGGTGCAAAAGAACTTACCACTTAAGGTCTTGAATTGTGTGAAAGATACATTTGGTCGCTTTGTTATAATTAATGGTACTTTACAAGGGCAGAACATTTCCATAATTAATATTTACTTTCCCCCTGCTCACCCCCCTGATTTCCTCACTAAGGCGTTCCTAGATTTTTCAGAATTAAACTCGGACAATGCAGTTGTTGGAGGAGATTTTAACTGCTTGCTGAACCCCCTTATTGATAGGTTTCCCAGCGGTATAGCTTCACTCTCTCCTCAAGCTAAGTCACTTAAAGCTATTTGTGATGATCTGGGGTATGCGGATGTCTGGAGAGCCTTTCATCCCTCCAATAGAGAGTTCACTTTTTTCTCTGCACCTCATGGATGTCAGACTAGAATAGATTATTTTTATTATGCCCAGGACGTCTTTGCAGTCTGTTTTATCCAGGAAGCATAGTCATATCTGATCATGCTGAGGTGATCCTTGACATAAAACTCAACGGGGCATTCAATCGGTCAAGACATTGGAGATTGAACACAACCATTCTTAAAGACCATACATTCACATCATATTTTATAACAGAGTTTAAAGCGTTTTTCTTTATTAACTCTCAATCAACAGATAACCCGTCACTCCTTTGGGAGACCTGTAAAGCGTATGCCAGGGGTCTGATTATGTCATACACACCTACTAAGAGACGGAAAAAGCGGGAAAAGCAAAACATGTTAGAGGGTGAATTAGGAACTAAAGAGAAGGACTACATTAGAACGCCCACTCCTTCCCTATTAAAGGAAATATCAGTCATTAGATCAACGTTAGACTTTCTCCTAACACAGGACGCTGAAAATAAAATTAGATTTGTCAGGCAAAAAGCTATATGAACATGGCGATAAGCCAGGAAAGTACTTGGCATACCTAGCTAGAAAGAGGGCTGACTCTCAGTCAATTGCTACTATTACTGACCCTGATGGTAATCATTTATATGAAAATAAATTGATAAGTGACTCATTTAAGAAATTTTATACAAACCTTTATGCCTCAGAACTGCCAAAGGATGCACCCAAATTAATGGAGAACTTCTTTGGTAAGATTGAGCTCCCTACTATCTCCGAAGAACAGAGGTCCCTCCTCAATGCCCCTATTACCAAGGAAGAGATAATGTTCGCAATTAAGAATCTGCAAAATGGTAAGGCCCCAGGACCAGATGGGTTTTGTAGTGAGTTCTATAAAGAGTTCCATGGCCTGATCCTTGAGCCATTGCGTGATATGTTTAACCACTCATTTTCAAATGACCAACTTCCTCAAACGCTGAGAGAAGCCAACATTTCACTTATTCTCAAAAAGGGAAAATGTCCAGAGTCTTGTTCTTCATACAGACCAATTTCCCTTCTGAATGTGGATAGAAAATTGCTTTCTAAAATTCTAGCCACAAGATTAGAGGACTCACTGCCACTAATTGTGAAAGGAGACCAAACTATACAGGGCTATACAGGGCCTATACAGGGGCTATACAGGGGCTATACAGGGGCTATACAGGGCTGCTCATTGGTGATGTTCACCATAAAATAAGCTTTATGCTGATGATGTCCTGATATTCATCTCTAGTCCCGAGACTTCAATTAAATCTCTTGTTAATATTATTGAATTATTCAGCGGATTCTCAGGCTATAAGATTAACCTTACTAAGTCAGAGGCTATGCCACTTGGTAGCCTGCATTCTGTACCTAATACTTCTCCCCCCTTCTCTTTTAAATGGTCTCCCTCAGGTTTCATGTATCTGGGTATATTTGTAACTCCAAAATTCCAGCAAATGTACAAAGCCAATTTTGTTCCCTTGTTTGATACAATAAGACAGGATCTGGAGCGCTGGAATTCTCTCCCGATTTCTTGGTTGGGTAGAATATCCCTCTTGAAAATTAACATTTTACCTAGACTACTTTACCCAATCCAAATGATCCCGGTATTACTCTCCAATACAGTAATAAAGGATGTAAATGGATGGCTAAGTTCCTTTATATGGAGTAAACGCAAGCCAAGACATAAGATGGCAATATTGCAGCTGCCAAGTTCTATGGGCGGCTTGGACCTGCCCAATATCAGGTTCTATCAATGGTATGCCCACCTTTGTTATATTTCTGACTGGATCACAAATGATGACTCCTCTATTTGGTTAGACATTGAGACTTCTCTGTCAAAATACCCCTTACAGGATCTTTTATTCTTCAGAAGTTTCAAGTCTGTAAAAGATCACTGCAATAATCCCATTACACTTAACACACTCAAAGTATGGAGGTCAGTTCAACGCTTCCTGGGAAGGTCCAAACTAACCTCTGCTCTTACCCCAATTCTTAACAACACAGATTTCAGTCCAGGATTGCTGGATGCTGGTTTTAACTTATGGCTTAATAAGGGCATACGCAGGCTAAATGACTTATTTGCTGATAAGATTTGGTTGTCATTTGAGCAGATGGTCGAGAAATATCGACTCCCAAAGCAGGACTTTTTCCGCTTCCTACAAGTAAGACATTATATTCTGAAGAGCACCACCTTAATTGCTAACCCTGATATGTCTGTCATTGAAAAAAAGCTTTTTCTCCCACAAAGGAAAATGTCTGTAAGTCTGTTTTATGATACTTTAAGGTCATTTTCTGCTGTCAACACACAGAGGGTGAAACAAGTGGGAGAAAGAATTGTCTGTTACTATTGACGAAGAGACGTGGGAGGACATTTGGAGATATGCAAAAACAATACCTATATGTAACCGTACTAGAGCAATCCAATTAAGAATAATACACAGATTGCATATATCCCCAAATCGCAGACATGCTTTTAGCCCCACTTCCTCTTCCCCTCAGTGTCTTAAATGCAAAACTGATACAGGCACCCTAACACATTGTTTATGGTCATGTACCAAAATACAAAGATACTGGTCTGGTGTTCTGCAAGAAATTGAAAAGATCCTAGGGGTTGATCTAGAACTGGACCCAGTTTCTTTACTGTTAGGTCTCCCTACTAGGCATGTTACTTCTGTGGGTAAAAGGAGGCTTTACAACATCCTTACCTTCGCAGCGAGGAAAAACATCCTTTTACAGTGGATTAGTGATAAGGTTCCTTCTATTAAAGATTGGCATAAGATACTATTTGAATGGGTGCCTCTGGAATATCTGACATGTACATTGCATTCTAAAACAGACCATTTCTACAAAGTATGGGAACCCTATCTAAATTACCTAGAACCTGATGTATCAGCTATTATGCTGCAAGGATTCACTTAGAATGGCAGGGATCTATGTATTTCAGAACTACACTGTACGTTCCAAGTGTGGAACCTAACCCCTTGGTTTAAACTGAGCTTTTTTGTTTAATTTCTGTTTGTAAGTTTGTTTAAAATGTATGTATTGAGAGAGGCAATGATGGTGATGGGGTGAGAGAAGCACCGAGCGGGAAGAGGAAAATGATGTACGTATGTATGGGTATGTATGTGTGTGTGTGTGTTGCGTGCGCGTATGTATGTGTATGGTTGTGTGTGTATGTATCTATGTGTATATATATGCGCGTAGATATGTGTAAGTGGGTGCTGTTTTTCTTGTTTTTGTTCTGTGTGTTGTATCTCTTAATATGGGTGAAAACTGTGATATTCCAATAAAAATACTATTTTTTTTAAAGGTAGAAACTAGGGCTTGTAGGACCTGGCTTGTTGACAGTGTTGTTAAGAAGGTAGAAATTAGGGCCTGTAGGACCTGCATGTTGAAAGTGCTGTTATTAAGAATGTAGGAAGAGAGAGAGAGAGAGAGAGAGAGAGAGAGAGAGAGAGAGAGAGAGAGAGAGAGGAAGAAGGAAGAGAGAGAGAGAGAGAGAGAGAGAGAGAGAGAGAGAGAGAGAGAGAGAGAGAGAGAGAGAGAGAGAGAGAGAGAGAGAGAGAGAGAGAGAGAGAGAGAGAGATAGAGAGAGGATAGAGAGAGAGAAGAGAGAGAGAGAGAATAGAGAGAGGATAGAGAGAGGATAGAGAGAGAGGAAGAGAGAGAGAGAGAATAGAGAGAGGATAGAGAGAGGATAGAGAGAGGAAGAAGGAAGAGAGAGAGAGGATAGAGAGAGAGATAGAATAGAGAGAGGATAGAGAGAGGAAGAAGAGAGAGAGAGAGAGAGAGAGAGAGAGAGAGAGAGAGAGAGAGAGAGAGAGAGAGAGAGAGAGAGAGAGAGAGAGAGAGAGAGAGAGAGAGAGAGAGAGAAGAGAGAGAGAGAGAGAGAGAGAGAGAGAGAGAGAGAGAGAAGAAGAGAGAGAGAGAGAGAGGAAGAGAGAGAGAGAGAGAGAGAGAGAGAGAGAGAGAGAGAGAGAGAGAGAGAGAGAGAGAGAGAGAGAGAGAGGATAGAGAGAGGAAGAGAGAGAGAGAGAAGAGAGAGAGAGAGAGAGAGAGAGAGAGAGAGAGAGAGAGAGAGAGAGAGAGAGAGAGAGAGAGAGAGGAAGAAGGAAGAGAGAGAGAGAGAGAGAGAGAGAGAGAGAGAGAGAGAGAGAGAGAGAGAGAGAGAGAGAGAGAGAGAGAGAGAGAGAGAGAGAGAGAGAGAGAGAGAGAGAGAGAGAGAGAGAGAGAGAGAGAGAGAG